>NW_011366661.1:0-4586 GCF_000735185.1 Notothenia coriiceps | reverse complement strand
AACTGGTCGAGCTGGCCTTCTATGGTAAAAGTACATTTTCAAGAATCATCATACAGTACAGTATTTGTATGCATCAAACTCAAATAAAACACAAACTCAAATACATTTGTTTCTTTTATGGAAAATGAGCAATATATACAACCAGATATATTCATAAAAGACAATAAATTATAATTGTAAAAAAAAAAAAATGGAAAACAGTAATGTTAAGTGTTTTTCATGATAAAAAAAATACTTGCTCATCTTGCTGTATATGCTGAATTGGCCTAACAAGAAACCACTGACCTAACAGCACATGTCTATATCCTGTGTTGGCCTAACTTGCTCATCTGTGTGCAACTTTGGGCTGAATGCCATGCATGAAAGGTGCTGTATAAATTATTATCACTCTTTAACTCTGAGAATCATAATTTAGTAATATTACCATGAATCTAGCTATTTATTTACCATATTTTATTGGAAAACATCTCATAAATAAAGTCATATTGCTAGTTTACCATAAAAGGCCAATTCGACCGATTGGTTGAGCATATTTTCGAAAAAATAATTACACCCTTGTTAAAACTTTTTTTGTGCATCAAGTTATCTAAATATGTTCAGTTAGTGCTCTGACACTAAAATATGTCAAAATTGATATAGTTACCTTACAAAAGTTGACCAAAAGAGTGATTTCCTTAGCAGTGATTTTTAGCATTGCCAACTTTCTCAGTGGAAGCTAGCTGAAGGGCATTTTGTTCGAACCACAGTGACATCTGGAGGTTGTTTTGTGAATAACACGTCAACCAGATGGTAGAGCTGGCTGAATCAGATGGAGTTTTTTGTTTTTTTTCAACGATATCAAGACACAAAATGTGCTCTACCAAATGGTGGTGCTGGCAGTTAAAGGGTTTTAATCAATACAACATGATGTTCATTTTGTAAATCGTTCTCCTTTTTAGGCTGAAATAGATGAAGAAGCACACGCAGGTCGTGGATAGCTTGTGACAGAGACAGTCCTTGTTTTGGTCCTCAAACTTTAATGGTGGGAGGGGGAGAGCTTGGGGAAGGAAACTCTGGAGGGAACTTTAGGATTTTAGCCTTCGCGGACCATTTACATGCTCAAAAACCTATACAACACTACAGGAAAGGGAAAAACCCCAAGAAGCCCAATAGAGCTCAAACCGCCACATTTGAGACTTCAAGACTGTAATCTACAAACAAATGGAGGACATCATGGTGACTCAGTACCTCCAATCATGATCATCACTTTGTTAGAAAAAGTGGTGGGGACACTTTTTTCAGATTTAAACCACTACTGCATTAAGAGCCCCCCGCAACCAAGACATACATGTATACGTACATACATAAGCTTACAATCCGTTTTTTGACAACTGCAGTTGCTATGCTACGGTGCTCGAAAGCAGGAGCAACATTTTCCTTACTATCCTTTATTCAATTATTATCCCCAGTATAAATGCTTCCATCTCCTTTTTAATATCTATGTTGCTTGAATTTGTATTTTTCTGTTTCTAATAGGTCTAAAAGTTGTATTTTTTGAAAAATGTGTCATCTGTTAAAAATTAGCAATGCAAATCTCTTTCCCCAATTGATTACCGTTTTTAATTACAGCACCAACCAGATACAAATGTATTGGGTGTATTTTATTACTTTTGAACACCAGAAATTACACGTCAACACAAATGTGATGCTGTGTTTGTTTTTTGTTGTCAGCGAGCCATATAGCTATCGCTGTGTGTGTGACCTGATGCTGTAATTTGCTTCTNACACACACACTGTTTCTGTCTGCTGCAGCCCCCTCAGTAGCCACAGCGCACTGGTTAAGTCTGATTCGTCTGTGTGAATGAGTAGATAGGGAGGTGAGTCTCATATCTCCATCCTGACAGGCTCAACACACCCCCTCCTCTCGGGACTCCACACCCATCATCCCCCATAGCACACAACTCGTCTTCCCCCCCCCCTCCTCATGCACACACTCTCACACGTACACTACAACTCACGAGACCCCGCTACTCGCCTTTTTATTTAAATGCAATAAATATTTAATTTGCGAACGTGTTGTGAAAGATCACATGGGCACGCACAAAGGACCCTCAGCTGAATATGCAACGCTCTGATAATAAATATTTCAATACTCCATTTCCAACCCCCAGTTGACTGGGGCTGATCCTGGGCGAGAATTAAACATGTTTCCCGTATAATATTATTCTTTAAACACAGCCAGTACCTTGCTGATGCGACCCTTTTTTAAGAGGTTAGTGCGACATGGTGTCCGTTTAAGGGAGGCTCACTTTAATGGCTTAATACATCTTCCCGGATATCTCATATAGGTTAGTAGCCCAAGACTGATAACACCAATAATCCTCCCACTAACATAATATCCCCCCCACTGCACCTATAAATAGTCTCACACACATGCACTGTAAACTCCCTTCTGTTTCCTCACTCACACACAACACCTACACCACAGCAGCACTGTTCCCTGTAATTCATGTCTTTCCTACAGCTACATGCAAGGTTACTTTTATAATGAACAAGCCTCTTATGCAAATTCCAAAAGGTTCTGTTTGTTTAATGTTGCAGATTTAGATTTATTTCTCCACAGGGAAGGCAATGAAACAAGTTATGCCTTGCAAACAACATAAACCTTGGCTCAACTTCCCCATATAAAATGATCTATTTAATTTTTAGGGACCAGAATAAAGCATGAAAACACTTTAAAGGGCAATCCAACTTCCTCCCATCTGTCGGTTTTAAATAATATTGATAAAAAGAGCAGTGGTAGTTGTCATTTTGGTTTGTTGAAAGGTCCCATGCCAGCCTGATGTGGTGTTCTTCCTTGTATGAGAGAAATCCATCAATACAGCAATTGTTTAAGCTCCCAGTAGGTTCCAGCCCGGGCTGTAAAATGTATGAGCAGCAGTACAAACAGATAGTGGATGGATCGAAAAGGGTCCCGCAGGCAGCCGGAAGAGAGTCCTTAGCAATAACAACACAATCAATCACAGCCAGCGTACGTCAAATCCAACCTCAGGCTCCCCGTCGGCGCATTCAAAACATATTCCCACGATCGCATGATTGCAGCTCTGTCATCATATCTTACTGTGAGAGCTCCTGGTTTTATTATATGTGTGAGGGTGTGTAGGGGGTGCCGCAATCTTTATATGTTAATATCTATCTGCGGAGTCTTTCTCTATGGGTTTTTTCGCAGAACAAGCTGTCATGCAATTACATTATGTGTGACAGCCAGTCAATGCTGTGTATTTTACATTCCCTATTTATTTGAATGTTCAATAAAGGATGTTTCAATTAATATTCCTACCATACTGACATGCAGTGTCCCACACTATCTGAAAGACAAAAAATGGCACGTCATCTGTGGATGTCCAATCAGTGGTGAGTGTAAAGGAAGTCGATGGAAGCAATTAATTCCTCAGTTCCTGCTATATTGACAGAGATAGCTGATTTCCCAGCTGCAATAACACATGCATCTTGCACCGTTATTGGAGGTGACAGTGCCTTAGCTGGATGCATGAAATACAGGATATTTCTGTATTGATTTCTAGTGTTCGAGGTAGCCAGAGTGTGTTACGAACTTAGATACACAAGGAAGAAAGGACTCAAATGCACGACCCGGGAGCCAGAGATAAAGTATAAGTACTATACTTTATTGCCAAAAGGATATACAAAAAGAAAAAACACTCTTTGCGAGGTGACACAAAATAAAGAGCTTCAATAAGGCTCAACAAAAAACGCTCACAACGTGAGGAACAAAACTTACAAAAAGTTTTCAGGAGCATGATTCAAGGTAAGTGTCAAGAGAAACAAATACTGACGAGCAGGGTTCTTAAATGAGGACAGGACAAGACGAACTGACACTGGAGACTGGGGAATTTAAACACTCAACAACGAGACACAGGTGAAACAATCAGGGGCGGGGCTGACGCTGATGAAGGCAGGAGAACACATAAAGAAAGGGAGTCGAGGGACCTGAAATGAGACGTGACAAAAACAAAACAGGAAGTGAAAAACAATACAAAATAAACAACATGAAACATGACTGACTTAACACTTCTGGCGGTGCACAACAGTATGACACACAGGAGACTATTGATGTGTGTAGTGAGTTTGGTAGTAATAAGCTGTATAATAGTGATTGAATATTATTGTATTCTCTTTTTTCGGAGTCACACTTTGCAGACGGTCCCTGAGCACTCGTTTCTTCTCCGGCTGCAGATAGAGACCAATGTAATGTGTCCAGCTCGGAGGACGAATGAGACCAGTCGAGACTGGACTGTGACTGGATGAGAGATGGCAGAGGGAAGTGACGGGCCAGGAAGCGAGTTAGGAGACATGGAAGGAGTAGGCGGGAGTTATGGAAATGGAGAATGGGATATAGTGAGGAGGAATAAACGTAAAAAGCAAGGAAATACTAATTCGGATGAGAGTAATAGTGAGGGTGAAAGGAGAGAAAGAGTAGTCGGAAATAGGCAACAGGAGTTCATGGTGGTTGTGAAACTTGCGAAAGAGGGAGCTTCGTTTGGCGAGTGGAACCCTATACGGTTAACTAAATCGATCAGTAAAGAAAT
>NW_011366660.1:0-1472 GCF_000735185.1 Notothenia coriiceps | reverse complement strand
AATACACAGGAGGGGTAATCACAAGACAAGAAACAGCTGGGCAGGGGAGGAGAAACACAAGGGCCACAGGTGAACACAATCAGATAACTAGACACACCAGGGAACTAATGACAAGAGGAAAAACACAGGGAAAAGGACCAGACAATAACCCAGAGAAAACATGAGATGGAAACCAGCAAAAACACCCAAACCTACAAAACTATAAACGTGACATGAACTTAGGAGCGTGACAGACATTTGATTCGTTACAGCAGGAAAGAGCCACAGACAGCTTAATGTTACATATGTTTAAAAAAAAAGTACTAAGTTATGATATAATAAAAAATATAATAATTTTTTTTTAAGTTAAACAAATACTTTTCAAAATACAAATCCTGTAAAAGTTCTTAGGATTTAGCAGCCAGGTATATATTACACAGTTATTAATGGCATATGTATAATAAGATATCAGATAAGCTGAACACTGCCTCTCTACGTTTAGTTTGACTGTGGAGAGAGAAAGCAGAATTATCTCTCAAGACCTGAGAGTCCTGGATGCTTCATAATGTACCAATCAGTGTGTAAAAATTTTTGACAAGCAGGAAACCAGCCTACAGAGTGAAGAAGAAGTGATTTATTTATTGGTGTTACTGAGGACTCCGCATCAGCTGTCTTAAACCTGCAAGAACACGTTACAGTAGTCCAGTCTACTCAAGATGAATGCATGAACAAGTTTTTCCAAATCGTTGTTGAGCTCTAAGTGATGTAATTGGAACCAAAAACCATCTGCTGTTTTCTCAGGGTTCTAAAAGTTTCTCACAAGAACCGGTCTTTATTATCCTGTGGGATACTGCATTATGACAGCTTGAACTTCTTAAAGAAAAACTTAATGTACTGCAACACATATCTCTATATGTGTATTAATGTCATGGGTTCTGCTTTTGTTTCCACGGTTCTCTGCTTGCTATAGGGATAAGCTCCTCAAACCAAATTTAGGCTTGCTCATAAGGCGATAAGTGCAAGTTCCAGAAACTTTTCAGGGTTTAAGTTCAATGACGCAGGATTTTACAATAGAAAAAAAACAATTATGCTTGGTAATAGCAGCTCATTTAGAAGTTAAAATACAGAACGATTTGTAAAGTTCACTGGTATAGAGTAAGAGATTTTCCCCACTCAGCGAGGCACCCACTGAGAAGCCAACTCAACTTTATAGCTCTATTCTGAGATATGTGAATTTAGAGACTGAAGCCTCAACAGTCACATGCATTCCGGGGGCCAGAGCGGGCGGCGTTGAGGCGCATCCTAAACTGCTGGCTAAGAATAAACGTAACTACAGTAGGATTGTTATTCACGTCGGTGGTAATGATGTTCGTTTACGCCAATCAGAATGCACCAAAGTTAACGTGGCGTCAGTGTGTAGATATACTAAAACAATGTCAGACACCGTAATTTTCTCTGGTCCCCTACTCAATCTGATCAATGACGACATGTAT
>NW_011366659.1:0-1590 GCF_000735185.1 Notothenia coriiceps | reverse complement strand
TCACTAGCCGCTTTCACACCAAGTACTTTGCCGTACTTAGTTCCCAGCACTTAGTTCCCAGCACTTAGTACCCCCATCACACCGGAATAAGTTCCGGGGGGAGGATTTCGCAAATGAAGCCGCTGACGTCACTTCTTCTTCTTCTGCTTTGGGTTTATTGGCAGGCCACAAACAACTTCACGGCGTATACTGCCACCCGAAGTCCCCGGCCGGAAGTCCCTGGAGTTGGGGACTGGCTTCAGTAGAAGCTGCTGGGACTCCCATCAGCTTCTTCCGAGTAAATCTCCAGAACGCCGACACCTCCTCATCTCCACCGCTCCCATGTTTTATTTTGTGTTTCCATAAGTTATTCTCTCTCCATTGGTGCGCTGGTCTAATGCTAATGCTAATAATGCTAATGCCAGCAAATACACTGGCGGCTTCACAAAACTTTTCAGAGTTTTACGGGGCGTGGTTTGCAATTCGCCCAGCCAATCAGATATTGGAAATTTTTTTTTCCCCCAGGAAAGTACCTGCTCTCTAGCAGGGACTGAAAAGGGGGGGGAAAGTTCTCATGAACTGTTCTCTTTTTGGTGTGAACGCAAAATCCCAGGAGCTATCGGAACTAAAAGGGAAAAGTACGGGGAAAAGTACTCCGGTGTGAAAGCGCCTACTGTCACATGGAGGTACATGTTAATTCCAGGTGTGAGCTGATGTACTTAGAGCTGTCTACTTGGGACTGTTTCAACAAAGACTTGTGTAAATCCAGGTCTGAACACGGCCTCTGACCAGCAGCACCTCACAGGCTTCCATCACGCCATTCCTCTCATTCCTGCAATTAGCAACACGACGCCTTGAAGAAACGACATGCTCTCCTCCTCTGCTGCTTTGTTGTTTCTCACGCTGGGACGACTGGAGATGATTGCCTGGACGGGGAGGGGGACCAGACGCAGGACTCCTCCTCGCTTCTCTCTTCTTTTCACTGAATACTCCCTCCACCTCCTCCGCATTCCTGATCCAGAGCGTGTGAGGAGGAGACATTCCTGGGCCCTTTGTGGGGCTCAGGATGCTCCTCCGGTGAGAAACGCAGGGAGGAGCGGTAATGATAGGAAATGTTTTACTCTTCTCTCTTTATGGCTGTTTTCCTTTTGTTAACAAAGCTGGAAGTGGTAGGGGGATCATGGATGATAATGGGCTACTGCTTTCACTTCAAGTGGATGAGGTGAAAATGATGTGTAGTTAGTGTGAACTGGCCTAATGTTTAGCCAACCCAGTCTCACGGCTTTTTCGTGTTATAGTCACAAAATTAATTTAATCTATTGATTCGTGTTCACCAACACGATTTCCCCATTTTTTTTCGTGTCACAGAACGATTTTAAAAGCAATGTATTTCTATTGGTAGTATGTTTCGTGCCTGCATCACGTATTTTTGTCCGGTCGGGTCTTGGAAGACCGTAAGCTGTGTGGTTCATAAAAACATTTTCTTACTCAATATCAAGGCTTTTTTTGCCGTCCGCGAGGAAAATAAATGGGGATCAGACCCTCAGAATACTGAAATCTGTATTTTTTTATTATTTACATTGCTTTAAAAATCGTTCTGTGTGACAATAA
>NW_011366658.1:0-4589 GCF_000735185.1 Notothenia coriiceps | reverse complement strand
AAGGGGCCTTGTTATGCACTCTTTTTTGGGTTCATATTTGTATTTTGTGTCTCTACCGTGACATGTTAAGATGCGTTAATGTTCAAAAGCTCTTTAAATTTTCTCATACTGCCTGTGCTGCAGCACCTCTTTTCACCCTCTGTCTGAAACCAGAGCCCAGTCTGATCTGATTGGTTAGCTGGCTGGCCCTGTTGTGATTGGTCAATTGCTCAGAGATGTCCCTCCCCTTAGCCTATCCATACAATGTGTTAGAGCGCTAGCCAAAAAACACAAGTGTTACGTAGTGATATCACTATGTTGCAGAAGTAAATAAAGGAGTACAATCGAGGCGTTTCAGGAAAAACTCCCTCTGGTGTCAACTTTGGGATTTCAGACTTTGCAGACCACTTGCACATAAAGCTATAACACACTACAGAAAAGGGAAGCCCCTGGAAAGCATAATAGGTCCCCTTTTATTTTAAGAAATTATTTCAGAACTTTTATTATATATACACCTCCAGGGCCAGATCTTGGTGACCTCAATGGTGGGTAAGGCCTTGGGTGTGGACTGACGAAATGAAAAGCCGTTTACTGTGTTAAAATCTGATGATTTGTTGACCCGTCTACTCCAACCTTTTGCTAGCGTTGACTTTAATACTCTATAATAATGTCAGCTTACTCTCCCCTTTGCAGCTGTCATAATTACTGGTAGGGTGGCAGCCACCTGACTCTAAATATATATAATCTTTTGGGGAAATTGCTGATTTACTGACTTTTAGTAACCATGACGCAGCAGTATTAAAGTTTAGGTAAGGGCAGCAGTGAGACTTACGTAAAGAGCATGGAGCTGGCATTGTGTGATGGATAGATTGTTTTAAAGCATCTAAGTGAAATGCATTGATGCACCAGAACTGAATTTAAAATAGAGTGGAGTCACAAAGGTAAAGAGACAGAAAGCGCTCTAATCCTCTCCTCACCTCCTTTTGTCATTCACATCGTCTCCCAGTTTCAATCTCCAGTCTTCCTCCTCTTCCTCATTCTCATTCTGCTTCCTGCTCCGTCCCATCAGCTCTTTCTCTTTCAAAGTCATTGTTTTTCTCCCTCTCTCACCCAGGCCGGCCCTCTGTGGCCCTCTCCCTCCACTCCCGCCTCCCTGACAGGTAATCAATGAGCAGGCAGCTGAGGGGGAAGAGGCTTTCGGCTGCATGGATTTCCAATTGGACTGTGGACCTGGTAGTGAGAGGGGTACCGCTGGAGCGTACCACAGAATACTAAATGCACCACTTAATGTGTGTGCACAAACACACTCACACACACATGCACTGTGTTGGGCCTCTGATACGTAGACAGGGTTCTGAGGGTTACTCTAAACATTTAATAAATCACAATTACTAGTGACCTATAAAAAATATATAACATCAGTAACCTAATTTGAATTCACAATATAAAAGTAATTTATCCTGATTATTTTCCGTTATTTTTCGATTACCTCAATATCAAATACAAGAGAAAAGATACATCAATAAGGTGTTTTTGACTTAAGTGTATTATGTAAGACAATAGAAAAATATTGACTTAATAAAGAAGAAACCATGTTATGTCGTATCAAAAATGCTGCTCATTATTAATTTGTTTAAGAAACCTGCCTTTCATTAAGCAAATGTATGTGGTAGTGTATAAAAAACAATGTTAAGCTCACACAATATTTTGTGAACCAATGGGTTCACCTACTGACCATAAAAAAGTAAAAAATTATTTTAAACAAACTCCCAGAAACCTGCCGGTCCGCTGCAGCTCTGACTACTTTTAAATCTAGACTAAAGACTTTTCTTTTTGCCGCTGCTTTTAATTGAACTATTCATATCTTAAACTGCACTGTAACTTTTATCCATGTATTTTTTCTTTTAATGTTTATTTTATTATCTTTGCTTTTTAATGACTGACTTTAAATGCCATTTTCTTAATGTCTTTCATTTTTGTAAAGCACTTTGAATTGCCTTGTGTTGAAAGGCGCTATATAAATAAACTTGCCTTGCCTTGCCTTGCCTAAATTAAGGCTGTGATTATGAACTGAAATAGTATTTATGGTTTTACTCGAGAATGTTTTCACTCGGTAAGACTCCTAATGTGCGAATTTCTTCAGTAATGTATATTTCTTTATTTTAAATTGTTTTGTAACATTGCAATCCTTCTAGTAATCACATTTTTTTTATAGATGCAACAGTAGCTGATTATGTCTTTTTTATATAACTGTAAGGGAATTACCTTTTTTGTGTTTCTGATTATGTTATCCAATTACATGTTGGGTCAGTTCATATGCCTGCATGTATGTGTGAACTATTATCTCTTCTGTATATTGCAAATATTCTTGAGGCCTCGTGCTTTGAAGTTTTGCATATTCCAGCACAAAATTGTTCTGCTCAAAAAACGAATATATTGTACACATTAATAAGGTATCTAAACGTTTTGTCTGACTTTTGCAGTGCTTTATTACAGTGGTTTTATTTGTATTATCCAAACATCCAAATATATTGTATTGCACCAAAAAGACTACGCAAAATCCTTATGTTAACAACTACTTGGCAATAAACCTGATTCTGAGAATAATATCTGTATTAATGTTGGATTCATTTGCACTTCTGCACTTCATCATCATAATTATAAACTCTGTTTATATACCACCTGACATTTTCTGGAGTATGTTTAATACACGCGGAGAATTAAATGGACCAAAAAAGTAACTAGGAACATAAAGAAATGCAGAGTACATTTTTTTAAAAGAAATACGAAAACCTATCAATTAAAAAAGAAAACCAGAAAAGTTTTTGAAAGTGATTTAAAAGACCATACGGAGATTGCAGCCCTGCGCCTCTGAAGCTAAGGGTCAGTTTGGCATTTTCCTGACATGAAATGAGCTCTGCTTGTCTCTGTGGTGTTTAGTGCTTGGCACACTCTGCACAGGTGAGAGGTTCATTCAAATAAAGCAAAACAATGTTTACATGAACAATCTGCACTCAAGTGTTCATTAGAGCCTTAATAGTAAAGTGTTGGACTAAACAACTAAGACACTGAGGAACAAGCTTTTCCCACAGACTGCAAGTATATTCATGTCAATCCCATTTGCTTTATTTGAAATGGTTAAAAGGGCAGCCCTGATTGAGCGAGGCTGTGTCAGTTTCACCTGCTGGACGTTAATCAGACTGATCCGCAGCAGCTGCAGTTTATTTACACTAATTAGTGAGGAGTGAGCTTTTCCCAGGTTCATGTCTGTTCTTGATCTTTCTCTGAGTGTTCAACATGGCTTTTTCTGCAGCTAAAAGTGAGTACCTGATATTTAAAGGCAGAATGTGCAGCTTTTATTTGTTAGCTTAGCATTATGAAATTTGAACTAGTGATGATGAGATTAAGCCTTATGAAGCTTTGAAGCTTTCCAGCCAATTGGTTTGCAAAAGGGTTCATCTCATGAGGCTTCATTTGAACACAAACCCCCCTGTTGGTCAAAGTGTGTAAAACAGGTAGATTTAACATCTCAACACAAGCCTCATCCCAATACCCCTCCTCGACTCCTCCTTTCCCTCACTCGCGTCCCTTCCTTGCATCTTAGCTCCACCTCCGTAAAATGCGAGCGAGGGACACGAGGAGGTGACGCGAGGACAGAGGAGTCCTCAGGTATTAATTAGCCTCATCCCAATACCCCTCCTCGACTCCTCCTTTCCCTCACTTGCTTCCCTTCCTTGCGTCTTAGCTCCGCCTCCGTAAGATGCGAGCGAGAGAGACGAGGAGGTGACGCGAGGACAGAGGAGTCCTGAGGTATTAATTGGGATGTCCTCGTTAACTCAAACGTCACTCTTAAACGACGTCTGTTAATGATGACATGTGCACAGCTGTATCCCCTCTCATCGGTCTTAACTGAATAACCCTTTAGAGCCGGCCCATTTCTGGTTAAATATTTATTTAAATGAATGAATCTTTCTCTTGTTAGTCAAGGAATTTAATGTATGATGGTTGGTCCTGCTTTTGTGTTCCGTTTTGGTGTAAAATGTAGCCTACATTTAAATAAAAATATAATTATATTAATGTGAAAGCCTTTTAGAAATGAATTGCACATAATAATTCCCACGGAGCTGTGAGCACTTATACATTTATGTGACGCTTTTCCACTCATCTTCCAGTTGTCTGTTTTCCTCTGTTGAAATCGACCAGCTGTGAAGGTGGGGGCGGGGCTTTTATACGCGAATAGTGAAAACACTTCCGCGTAGTCTGCTCGCGTGTATCCTCCCTTTCGTCTCCTCCCGCACCCCTCCTCCCTCACCCCTCCTCGACTCCTCCGTGTGCATTTCAGCTATTGGGACGTCCTTCAAAATGGCGTGTCTTGATCGATTTCCGGGTCAAGTCCCGGATGAGGGGAAGAGAGGAGTCGAGGAGGGGTATTGGCATGAGGCTAATGTATCGGCACACAGCCTCCTCTCAGTGCGATATGTCAGTGTGTGCAGGCCAGGAGCATGAAGGCGTTCCTGCAGAGCTCTTTGTTTTAAGTGAGCCCGACACGTTCATGTGACGTGTTCAGTACTACATGAGTTTCACCTTTACCCATGGATGCACAATAAGAG
>NW_011366657.1:0-2180 GCF_000735185.1 Notothenia coriiceps | reverse complement strand
TTTCTTCTTGGGAATAGTGACGTATTTCGGGTATAGTGACGTTACGTCCGCGGAGCCGTTACGTTTGGACCAATCCGTGGACTTCCTCACACACACACACTCGGCGGGACGTTGCGAGGCTCGCTGCTGCGAGGAGCGGGACACTGTGAGCCGGCTCACTGGGGTGGGGTCAGCGAGACACAGCGGAACTCAGCCTGAGCACACATACAAACTCCCAGCCAGGCTGCGGGTGTGTGTGTGTGTTCGGGTTGGGTTTCGCTGTGTCGCAGACGGCCACTGGCCTCACAGGGAAGGGGGGGGGCAGGAGCTCCAACAAGCTGTGTAGGACAGAGAGTGAATACACATACTATACAGAGATGCTGTATGAGAAACCAATGTGAGTTTGGAACATTGAACAATATAAATGTATTTGAGTAGACCTCAACAATGGAACTATGATCAGTAGAAATGGCCGTGACATGGGACCTTTAAGAACACTATAGTAACATTAAAGAAAAGAAAAGAAAGCAGAATTTACATTGATATAAAATGGGAATACAATATAAAATATGTGCATTAAAAAAACCTGGCTGGATGATTTGGAAAAGAAACATTATTTCAACTGATAATGAAATTGCGACATGATTCCCAACATCAAAGGGTTTATCTATTTTGAGTCATTAGCTTTTACACATTGTGTGCTTGGTGCAACTTGTGAGCGTGAACCGTCTGTGAGTCTTGAGTCGTCCACTAAGTCTCTTTATCTTCCCTCCTCTGTGTGATGTCAGCTGACGGGAACTACATTCTCTCCTGCGGCAGCGACAAATCTCTGAAGCTGTGGAGCGTGAGTCGAGGCACTCTGCTGAAGACGTACAGCGGACATGGATACGATGTGCTGGACGCTGACGGGTGAGAGAGTCTCTTCCACAGTGTGGCAGGGAGGTTTAATCAGACGTATGCAGCCAAAATGCATACAGGGATTCACAAAGCTTGGAGTTATGTTCAAACCAATGCAGTGAACGTTATTGACTTGTAATAATCAAGAAGCTTGGCAACTCTGTTCACTTCCTGTCTTATGGTACATGACACCATATGAAACAAAACAATATATCTAATCTATTCAGGGCACTGATAGTCTAGTCTCATAGTGTAAATGTCATTCCTTTATAAATGCTTTTTAAATAAATCACTTGTAATACTCCAGAAGTCTGTTTTCAGTGTACATTATGAGTTATATCAATACACGAGAATATATGAGGAAATATTATTATTTTGTATTTTTTACGCAATGATACCCTACTGTTTATTTTCAGACCTGTTCAAAGTTTAGATATGTACTTAAAGGTGGGGTAGGTAATTCACTTCAGAAACACTTTGTTATATTCCATGGAATGCTCTTAACATCCCGATAGCAATGAATATCTTCAATGCTTTGACAATAAATCCATAAATATATCATCATGTGGAAGCCGTGGCGCTGTAAAAAGCACGACCAATCATCTGAGCCGGCCCGGCTAAAGTAACTGGATGGCCTACCTGCCTGTCAGCCTTCCATCTGTGCACAAACTTATCTCGTGCCCTCATTGGTCATGTGCGCGTTCGTGTGTGTTGGAGGAGGGGCTCTGTGAGGAAGTGGCAGATTTTCTCAAGTTGTGTATTTTCATATTCTAGCGCACTCGAGCTGGTTTCTCCATTCTTACCTACCCCACCTTTTAAGAAGCCTATTTGCACTCTAGATGCAGCTGGATTTATAATACTGTTTTAAAATGAAGGCCACTGTAAACCATATTTCATTTTACAGTACTGTACCTTTGTGTAGTTTATTTGATCAATACACAGTACATTAAAGGAGTGAGTGCAGTAAGTTAAGAAGCATTTGAAACAGTAAATAGCATTCTGTAAAAATAGCAGACAATCCTTTCCATTACTTTATATTTACAAATGTTCATTAGATTGTAATCTGAATGAATAATAAAGATAAAGGTGGTGATCAATTTGACCTGGGGGGTAAACTACCAAGCAGGATTTTCGCTTAGCGGCTAACCTCAGGGAAAACTCTGGGTTTCCGGTCCTACGAAGCTGGTTCTCTTTTTAGCAGGCTAGATCTCCATGGTAACTTATGCTGTGCGGCTAACCTGCCCCGGAGCAGGTTAGGTTGCAGGCTAAGAGATCAACTCAGTGAAAGCACTGCCTGCTGACCA
>NW_011366656.1:0-2134 GCF_000735185.1 Notothenia coriiceps | reverse complement strand
GAACTTAATATTAAGTCATTCAAAAGCTTACAAACTGTTTTTTTGGCAAGTAAAGGTCTATAAAGGTGGCGACGCTATGCAAAGTAATAGAAATGAAGTACGAAGACATCATAAAGCAATGTAGAAGTACCCTAGAGCTGACAAGGCATAAGGTGACTACAGTCAAATTATAAGGTTGAGGATCGTCTGTTAATCATATATAAATGAATAAACCTCAAATTTCCTAAAGTATATCTGCCAGCATTTAAGGCAAATATCAGCCAGTTATGTCTGTTGAGCAATTTGGGATTGTATTCATAAGTGAAGTTGGGAATTGAGATGGTGTTCACAGTGGCAATGACCGGCAAGGGCCACAGCAACCTTAAACAACAGTACAATTCAGTGTTGTAGGCCAGTGGTTCTCAACCTGGGGGTAGCGATATACAAAAATGTAGGTCTCAAGATACAAATAAAACAACATATTTGAATCTCCAAACACATATTTTATATCGGGAAAGCCTTTAACAAGGCATCACCTCTAGCAGTTATTTCATCTTGTTTAGCTGTGGGACACACAGTAATCACATGCATCTACCACTGAATGTGTAGAAAGTATACAAACAATCAATGCGTTTGCATTAGAGTTGGTTATGTACACCAACAGTAGTATTCCAGGATGTCGCAACACAAAAAGGTTGAGCAATAAGTAAGTAAGCTGGCGAGAATGTATTAAAATAACTTGAAGTGTGCCTTTTGTATACTCGATTATTCACTAGCTATGTAGAAACCTCTCTTTGCTTTTGCAGTTTGTGAGAAGCAGCAGGCCGACCTGGTCTTCCTGCTCGATCAGTCCAGCAGCATCAACCAGGACGACTACACCATCATGAAGAAGTTCACCACAGATCTAGTGAACAGCTTCAAAGTGAGTGAGGAACTAGTGCGTGTCGGGCTCGCTCAGTTCAGCAGTGATGATGTAAACCATGAGTTTGACCTCAACCAGTTCAACAGCCAGGAAGCGGTGAACAAGCACATCTTGAGCATGACGCAGAGAGGTGGAAGCACATATATCGGACTGGCCCTGGACTCCATCAGGGGTTATTTCGAGGCGTCACGTGGCAGCCGAAGATCTGCCGGGATCTCCCAGAATCTGGTGCTGATCACAGACGGGAAATCTCAGGACGACGTTGAGGATGCCGCCGATCATCTCCGAGCTCTGGGCATCGAGGTGTTCGCCATCGGCATTGAAGACGTCCACGATCTGGAGCTCCTGCAGATCACGGGAACACCGGAGAGGGTGTTCACCGTGAACAACTTCGGCAGCTTGGATGAAGTCAAGCAAAAGGTGTTTGAGGCAATCTGCAAATCTAAACTCCATATTCATGGTGAGTAGAAACGTGAGGTGTCACAGATTAAAAACAGTCGCTGTCTAGAAAGCGATGAGTCAACCAACCAATACATATAACACAACATTCATATGTCTATTCTTCTGAGTTCTTTTACTGCTTGGAGACATGCTGTCCTCCTAGTCAGTGAGCGCCCTAAATTAAGTAACATAAAGCCTTTTATAGAGAGACAACAAATAATCAATACATATAGGTCTTAAAAAACGATTTGTTCCAGGGGATTTTTGCAATGAGGTTAACTGATAACACCAGGACAACTTGTTTTTAATTCCTCTTTCTAAAGTGTCAATTCCTAAACATCAGAATGCCGCCTTCCAAAAAATTACAACACTTAAAGATACCATTTATTATAGGTTACATATTAAAAAAGCTGTACACTTTATTCTGTGTTGGACCATGAAGGCAGCATCTTCTGTTCCAATGGGATTTCTCCATGTGATTTTGGATTATTTGCAGAAAATAATCTCTGTGTCAAACATACGTTGATGATATTTACACATTTAGTTCAGCAGGATAATCTCATTAAAAACACCACTTTAAGATTTCTTAAATCACTTTTAAATCTGTGACAATCAATTTCATTACTTGACTCTGGTTACTGTTCAGAGTATCTCAGGCTGATGGTATGAGATCTGTTTCTTTGTCCCTGACAACAGGTCTTTTTTCAGTTGTTGGAGGAGAATGACTCTCTCTCTCTCTCTCTCTCTCTCTCTCTCTCTCTCCAGATAAACTGCTTCAGCCCAACATCTCTG
>NW_011366655.1:0-1000 GCF_000735185.1 Notothenia coriiceps | reverse complement strand
ACACAGCTACTGCATGTGTGTGTGAGTGTGTGTGTGTGTGTGCAGATACACAGGTACGTATGTGTGCATGTGTGTGTGTGTGTGTGTGTGTGTGTGTGTGTGTGTGTGTGTGTGTGAGGGTAAGAGTTTTGCATCCGCTTACCGGAGGGTCTGATGGATTCCAAACTTGTTATCATTGAAAAAGCCAAATAAGCTTCTTATAAATGATAAGGACTTCTGAATAACGCTGGCAGCGGAGACGAGTTTAACAGCTACAGTCGAGACTTAGCAGCATCTTATCACGGGTACAGTTAACTGACAAAGCAGGAACATGCAGAGGGATAACAAAAGTAAGGTATGCAAAGAGCACGGGCAGGAGAGCTGATTTGATGTAGACATAATGAACCCTTCATCCCCCTCCAGATGAACATGGTAGCGGCACGTTTAGGAAGAGATCATGTGTGATTTCACAGCGTTAATGCATGAAAACACTCCTTGCTGGTTTTGCTCCATGCTGTGAATGACTGCTGTGTAATTAGGAGTCTAAAATGGAAAACAAATCTCTAAGAAATGAGACAATGAAATGCTCCGTGTACAAACACACAAACAGCACAAATGAGATTCAATTACAACTGTTGTGTTCGACTGGAATAGTGCTTTCTAATTATTTAGTTATGAAATGAGTCATTTTGCAGGATGGGTTAAAAGTGAACAGGGAAAAAAGAAACAAAGGCAAAATCAGCAATGACGGCTTCATTGGTTTCTTTTGTTTACTTTTGAAACATAGTGACAGAGAGAGAAAGAGAAAAGAGCACTGGTGAAATGAGAAGAAATGGATGAAAATCAAATTAATAAGATAAACAAACATACGATAAAGTGAACATCAGTAAAAGTCAGAGGCGGAAGAAGTACTCAGATCTTTTACTTCAAAAAGTAGAAGTACTCAGATCTTGTACTTCAAAAAGTAGAAGTACTCAGATCTTGTACTTGAGTTAAAGTAGAAGTATTCAGATCGTGTACT
>NW_011366654.1:0-3102 GCF_000735185.1 Notothenia coriiceps | reverse complement strand
AATTTTCAATGAAATTAGTCTCTCAGTAATGTAGCAGCCTTAAAATATAAGTGAAATGCTACCCTTTTAAGTATCCAATATTTTAAGTATTACCCTATATACAGTGATGCAAATTAGTCGCTTTTCTGCGCCTCCCGCTTTTTTAACACTGATTTGGGTGACTTGTGTAATTCGTGGAGAACCGAAGAGTTTTCGTTTTGGGGGGGGTCCGTCAGTCCGAACTTCTCACTTCAAAAAAGAAGAAGAAATCTAGATCGCAAAATAATTAAACAAGCGAGTGCCTGTTTTTCCTGGCCAAGGACAGGTTCATTGAACACAACACGAGCGTAACGTGTCTTCACCATAGGTCTTCACGTGGTTATGTCTCGTCTGGAAGGAGTAACGGAGAGCATCGGAACGCTGCTCCAGCTCTTCAAATATTGCAGTACCCATAAGGAGCCGTCCACATGCCGCAGTGTTTGCGAGGTTGTGTCTTTAGTTGTAAGCACAGTGGCGATCTGTTGTTATTAGCATCTGGTTAGCTAGCTATGCTAACGAATTTAAAGAGCTTTTCTACAACCAGGTGGAAGAGAGCTCTCTCCTGAGAGGCTCAAATAACCTCAGCTCAGTGAGGTTAAGGCACACCTTGATATGATCATTATAGTTATTAATGAGACATGAGAGACTCAATTATTAACAGGTATAAAATACTATATGACAGTAACAAAAATTTTTTTTGTTAAAAATAACAAGAATAGAGTTTGAAAGGGGAGGGATTTGTAAAATATCCAAAAAGAAAAATCTATCATTGTCAGATGGTATATTACGCTGTTTTTTTTCTGCTCCGTAGTTACAGTTCTCTCTTTTTTCACCATACCTGTGTTTGCATCACTGTTATATAGTCTGGCAATTGTGCTGCGATAATTAGCCAGGGTATAATATTTCATATTCACATAGGTCTACATTCACAATAAAGAATAAGGCTAAGGCTGCTTTGTGATGCTCACGCTTGGGGGAAGACCTGTGGAGTGTTCTTGTGGCTGTGAGGCGTCATGGCGCTCCAGCGCTGACATCTTTTCCCGCTGATTGTCTCTGTCGTCACTCCTCTGTAACTCGTCCCGTCCCCCTCGTAACAATCCTCCTCCTCCACGGGGATCACGGGCTCATCTGCAGCGAGACACAGGAAGCAAGAGGGGTTTTATTATGCAGTTTTATACAGCGTTTTGCATTTATTACAAAGGTCATCATTATAATCATTAATGAGAATTGTACCTGGTCCGGCTGCGTCTCCACAGCTCGGCACCTTGCAGTACTCCCAGCGGGTCTCAGTGTTGGTGGTGTAGCACCAGGGCATCTTCTCGTTGCCCGGGTTACGACAGTGGTTGCTATCCAGGCCTCTGACGGAAAAAACACACAGTAAAAATCATGAAAAAAGGTAAAAACTTAAAGAATAGAAGATATTTAGGAAAAAGTAATAATAGCAAAGTATCATTAATCTTTAATTCTGACATTCAAAATTGTATTTAAGTACAGTAAAAGTATAAATGTGTTAAAAATGATTAAAATATACTTAAAATAATAAACTAAAAGTAGTCATTATGCAGTATGGTGATTTTTCTTTGGAAAAAGTATTATTATTTCACTGGATTATAATTAGTGATGAACCATTTACAAAATATATTGTAAAGTTATCTACATAAATAAATAATTAAAACTAGATCAGAATATATATTGCTGATTGTTTGTCACAGTTGCGATATTTTAGATTAAAAAAAAGAAAATTACAAAAGAAATAACCAAAAAAGGTTTAACTACAAATAATAAAATAAAAACAACAATACTTTCTACAACTGCATAAGCCCATTGTTTATTTATCATTTATGTATTTATTAAAAAAATACGACCAAATATTACCAAAATAAGTTTAAATAAAATAAAATATAAAATACTTTCCACCACTGAATAAGTGGAGGTTTATTTATTTATTAATTAATTACAAAAAAACAAAAACAAAATTACCAAAAGAAGTTTAAATAAAATAATAAAATAAAAATAAATATAAAAATACTTTCCACTACATCGTTAATATATGATGTATTTGTTCTTACTTGCAGGGGTAGTTTTCTGGGGAGCGGTTGTGTTTCTGAGGAGTCTGAACGGACCAGCTCTGGCACTGTTTCCCGGACTCGGTCACTGAGATGGTGCCGCGGTACAACTCTCCCTCCCCGGTGGCACAGCTCAGCTCCGGGGCGATGGTGGGGGGCTTGGACGCTGAAAATAGGAAGTTTAGTTATAGATCCAGAGGTGGGAAGTAGTGGAGTACAAATACTTTGCTACTGTACTTATGTACATTTTTCTGGTATCAGTAGCTTTACATTACTACTTATTTTTCTGACGACTTTTTACTTTCTACTTCTTTCATTTTGAACTCAAATACCTGTACTTTCTACTTCTTACATTTTGAACCCAAATACCTGTACTTTCTACTTCTTACATGTTGAACACAAATACCTGTACTTTCTACTTCTTACATGTTGAACCCAAATACCTGTACTTTCTACTTCTTACATGTTGAACACAAATACCTGTACTTTCTACTTCTTACATGTTGAACACAAATACCTGTACTTTCTACTTCTTACATGTTGAACCCAAATACCTGTACTTTCTACTTCTTACATGTTGAACACAAATACCTGTACTTTCTACTTCTCACATGTTGAACACAAATACCTGTACTTTCTACTTCTTACATGTTGAACTCAAATACCTGTACTTTCTACTTCTTACATGTTGAACACAAATACCTGTACTTTCTACTTCTTACATGTTGAACACAAATACCTGTACTTTCTACTTCTTACATGTTGAACACAAATACCTGTACTTTCTACTTCTTACATGTTGAACACAAATACCTGTACTTTCTACTTCTTACATGTTGAACACAAATACCTGTACTTTCTACTTCTTACATGTTGAACTCAAATACCTGTACTTTCTACTTCTTACATGTTGAACACAAATACCTGTACTTTCTACTTCGCGTCGGGCTCCTGATCAGCCTGTCGGTGTTCTTTTCCCCATAATGACCAAGTCGCTGCACATTATCCCGCTTATTAC
>NW_011366653.1:0-2231 GCF_000735185.1 Notothenia coriiceps | reverse complement strand
CCACCAAAAAAAATTACATTTATTCGAGAAAGTTTTACACAGGTTAGTTTACATCAGGGGTCGGCAACCATTTTGATATGAAGTGCCATAAAAAAAAATTATCAGCCGCATGCGGCCCACGGGCCGCCATTTGCCCATCCCTGACTTAGACTAAAGTGAACTATCTAAACACTCAAGAGTCCTTTACCTCACTGAGCTGTAGTTATCAGCCTCTCAGTCTGACTGGAGAGGACTCTCCCTCCACATTATTGTAGAAACATCTTCTTCTAATATCCGTTAGAGCAGCTAGCATCAGATGCTAATAACAACAGCGCTGGTACCGGTGCACCCTCCATTTCTCCCTCCCACGCTCACTCGCACTTTCGCTGTGAGCTGCGGGTGCCAGATAAGCCAACATCCCCCATGTTCATCGTACAGGGCAAATGCAAAGTGTAACCCGGATGAAAAGGATGTTACATTTACTTAATTATGAATGTTGTTACATCAAGGCCGAAAATTAGGATGAGCACAAACGGCCAAAACATTTTTTTCCCCTCCCAGAGCTACCAGCACAGCGCCTCCACAGATCTGGCGCCCTAGGCGAACATCTATAACGCCAGTGCGACGGGCCGGCCCTGGTCTCAGGTTATGCTGTAGGAAGTGTAGGTACAACGCTACATTTCCCGCCCAGCCGCAGTCATACAGTAGGCTACGGAGAGCGGCGAGAAACATTTCCTCAGGCATCGAAAAGCGGAACCGAAATTCACATTTCTAAATGATGCAGTTGGAATCTAAATGTTGGAACCGGTTCCGGTTCGGGAACCCAACCCTACATAACGCATATAACAATTAAAGTGTGATTACCTTGCAGCAGCACAGACATAATTTCATATTAACAACATAAGGGAATGCTAAGTGTTGTAATTAATAAAACGTAACACAATTTATCTACAGCCTGCATCTGGATGTACAAGCCCTTGAATGTATCACACCAAAGCACTTTTCATTGAAATAATAACTACATAAAAAATGAAATAAGTCTGAAGGTATAAAGAGCTTTATGCACATTATTAGGCACTCCATATAAACAGCTTACAAACACTTAAATATGGTCATCTTTTTAATTCCTCAGCTGTTGAGTTATGCGCACAAATCAGTTCAGTGCTTTGTATCAGTGTTCCTGACGTGATGTTAAATTAAATCCGCTCTCGCTCTTTATTCATGAGTTCACAATAAATGAAATGAACACTCATTTCCTGCACGAATCACAGCAATGCATTACAACTGAACAAGGAGATGTGACATCACCACTGAGGAAACACCAGCTGTGTTTGAAGGAGGCGAAATGCCATCGTGATCATTCAGAAAAAATAGTGACGCTCCCATATGGTGTTTATGAAAGAACGAGCAATAGTTAAAAGACACTGTGTGGGCAAATTATAATGCAATCACATGGAAACCTGAACTTAAGTTATCAGAAATTAAAACTGTTGGGAGGGTTACTTTAAATTCCCTGACATTATTACTAGTTACATGTAAAAAAAATGTAGTCAGTAACCTAATGTAAATATTACAAAATAAAAGTAATGTAACCTGATTACTTTCCACTACTTTTGGATTACCTCAATATCAAATGCAATGCAAATAAAAAACAGATACAGGAGAAAGAAGAGATACATTCATTGTTTAAAAAATAAGCTTAAATGAAAATCAAAAGGAAGATTACCTAAGACGTCTACCTGTAATATATCGATGTTTATGTCACTTCATTTCATAAATGTGACAGAAATCTGATTATTAGTTTTTGTATCTAACTGTAAAACAGGTGTGTCCAATCTTTTTTCAGTGAGGGTCACATACAGAAAAGCATTCAAAGGGCTGGGCCCCTCACTAGAGGTAAGGTATACTGCCTCATAAGTTAAAGGTAGGGTAGGTAAGAATGGAGAAACAAGCTCGAGTGCGCTAGAATTTGAAAATACACAGCCGAAAAAAATCTGCCTCTTCCTTCAGACTTCCTTACAGAGCTCCTCCTCCAACACACACGAACGCGCACATGACCAATGAGGGCACGAGATAAGTTTGTGCACGAGATGGAAGGCTGACAAGCAGGTAGGCCATCCAGCTTATGGCTTTCACAGATGAAATTGTTTTATGTATTTATTGTCAAAGCATTTCATATATTCATTGGGATGTTAAGAGCATTCCATGGAATGTAACAAAAAGTGTTTCTGAAGTGAATTACCTACCCCACC
>NW_011366652.1:10985-27777 GCF_000735185.1 Notothenia coriiceps | reverse complement strand
ACACAGTGACCAAGAAGGACCTATACCCCCTTCCTCGCATCGATGAGGCACTCGATACAGTGGCAGGGTCTTCCTGGTTCTCCTCCCTTGGCAGGTCCCCCTTGCCCCTGAGGCCAGACAGAAAACAGCCTTCATCACCAACGGGGGTTTATGGCAGTTTAAAGTTCTCCCATTCGGCTTCTGTAATACCCCTGACACGTTTGAGAGACTTATGGACCAGGTGCTGGCAGACTTCCGCCGCCATGAGTGTGTTGTTTACCTGGACGACATCCTCGTCCATGGAAAATCCTTCGAATCAGCTCTCGGGGCCCTCAAACGTGTCACGTGCTAACGGACGGCGGCGTCGGCACCATGGGAGAGAAGGTGTGAAGGACTGGCCCACCCCCAGCTCTGTGCAGGACCTGAAGAGCTTCCTGGGTCTGTCCTCCTACTACAGGAGCTTTGTGAAAGGATTCTCCTGCATAGCTGCGCCACTGTTCCGCCTGTTAAAGAAAGGAGAGGTGTTTTCATGGACAGTGGACTTTCAGGCATTATTTGCTTTACTACAGGAAGCCCTAGTGGAGGCACCGATCCTCTTCCCCCCTGACCCCACCCTTCCCTTCATCCTCGACACCGATGCCAGCAACAGTGGAGCAGGAGCCGTGCTGGCCCAGGTGACACCAGAAGGAGAGAGAGTAGTGGCCTACTATAGCAGAACATTTAACAAAGCTGAACGCCGCTACTGTGTCACCAGACGGGAACTGCTTGCTGTGGTCAGCGCCATCCGGCACTTCAGGTACTACCTAGGGGGCCTCCAGTTCACATTCCGGACTGATCACTCTGCCTTACAGTGGTTCATGTCTTTCAAAGAACCAGAAGGCCAGCTTGCACGCTGGATTGAAGAGTTACAATCATATGACTTCACCATAATTCACAGACCTGGCGTGCAGCACGGCAACGCTGATGCACTCTCCCGCCGCCCCTGCTACAGTGATGAATGCCGCTACTGCGTGAAGAGAGGAACACAGGAGAGTCGGGGGCATCAACTGACCATGGACTTTTAGCTGTACATGCTGCCGAATGGAGGAAAAATCAGGAGGGGGATGTCGACATCAGGCCGGTAACCGCTTGGGTGGCTGCACAACACAAACCCCGGTGGGAACAGGTCTCTGAGTTTTCTCGTGCCACTAAAGGGCTATGGTCAATGTTTGAAGCCCTGCGCCTGTGTGATGGAGTGCTGCAGAGGGGGTGGAAGGAACCGGCTGCAGGAGAGAAACTGTGGCAGGTGGTGGTGCTGAGGACCCTGCGGGAGACGGTACTTCAGTCAGTGCATGGAACTCCAGGATCTGGTCACTTTGGGGTCTCCAAGACTCTCCGCCGCCTGCGACAGAGATTCTACTGGGGCCAACACAGACGAGATGTGGAAGATTACTGTCGCCGCTGCGACAACTGCACTGCACGTAAAGGGTGCACAATGGAGAAGATCGGGATCGACGTTCTTGGGCCGTTTCCCCGCACAGAAAAAGGGAACCGCTACATCCTCACAGCCATGGACTACTTCATTAAGTGGCCTGAGGCATACAGCCTACCAGATCAAGAGGCAGAGACTATTGTGGACGCTTTGGTGGAGGGAATGTTTAGCAGGTTCGGGGCGCCTGAAGTCATACACACAGACCAGGGCCGGAACTTTGAGTCTTGAGTGTTTAAGGCTATGTGCAAAAAACTGGGATCCCATAAGAGCCGCACCACACCCCTTCACCCACAGAGCGATGGCCTCGTAGAAAGGTTCAACCGCACACTGGCTCAACAGCTTGCCATAGTGACGGCAAAACACCAAAGAGACTGGGACGCCCATGTCCCCCTCGTGCTGATGGCGTACCGGTCTGCGACCCAAGATTCCACTTCCTGCTCCCCTGCCCTCCTCATGTTAGGAAGGGAGATGCGCACGCCGGGCGAGATGATGATGATGGGCTTGCCCCCCGACGCTCCTGTGGACCCCCCAGGGTTCGAATATGCCAGTAAACTCCAGGAACGGTTGCAGTCTGCTCACGACTTTGCCAGGCGCCAGCTACAGAGTGCAGGGGCGAGGCAGAAGAGGAACTACGACGTGCATGCTAGAGGACGGCATTTCAGTGCAAGCGAGTTGGTCTGGGTGTATAAACCACAGAGGAAGAAGGGCAGATGCCCAAAGCTGGAAAGCAACTGGGAAGGGCCCTGCAGGGTTCTGGAGAGACTGAGTGAGGTCGTCTACAGGGTCCAACTGCAGCGGAGAGGGAGAATAGTTGCTCTTCACCGGGACAGGTTGGCACCCTATCGGGGTACAGCGACACCACTAGGATCAGGTGGTGAGACACAGGGGGCTAGGGACACTGTTCTTTCTTCTTCCCAACCCCCCTCTCATGACCCGGGGACCTTGCCTGGTTCCCCACAACCTGGTCCTTTTTTTCCTTGCCCTACTCTGGGCTCCACGGTGGGCCTGTCTCCCCATGCCGCAGACCAGGCACGGCGGCAGAGAAACGGCAGACCCCTAACCATCTGAGAGACTTTGTTTATTCAATCGAGGACGAGGGACTTTGAGGAGGGGGGAAAGTGTAACGGACTGGTTATAATGTTGATGTTTGATGTGTTTGTTGTTCAGCGTTTGTTTGCATTTTACAGAGTGTCAGTGAAGGTGCCACTGTTTTGATGGACGGTTCTTGTGACCTGTAGCTGTGGGTTTGGGTGGGAGAGTGTTGTCTGGTTGGTTGGGGCTGGAAGAGGGAGGTTCCTGGAGGGCGAGACACGGAATGCTAGGAGAGAACTAGCGGGGTATGTGACGGAAAGCGAGAATAGGACAGGGTTAGTGGATTGTTTTGGCGTGGTTATGGCCAAAAGTAACCTGTGATCTGTCTAATAAACTCCCGGATAAAGGACAAACCAAGCCAGTTCCTATAGTGAGACGCTACAATACAGATCTTTGTGTGTCATTCAAACGTGTGTGTGTGTGTGTGTGTGTGTGTGTGTGTGTGTGTGTGTGTGTGTGTGTGTGTGTGTGTGTGTGTGTGTGTGTGTGTGTGTGTGTGTGTGTGTGTGTGTGTAATATTATTTCTCAATTGAGCTGGTGTGAGTCAACCAGAAGAAAATCCAATAAGGTTACTGTTACTTCTTTACTACATATTGCGGTATGTGAAGAGATTACAGCAGCTATAAAATGTTTCTATGGCAGGAGTTTGTAGAAGTAGAGTCCAGGTTCAATCCACTGGAGTCTGAAATTAAGTAGTTTTAAAAAATGATCAACATTAAATCCTTTAGTTTTCTAAATCAACTTCCGGTGTTTGAATTCACTTAATTTAGTTAGTGTTAGCAACACAACTGAGAACCAGCTAAATCCTACAAGATATCATTATATATTGACATCTGTCAATATTCTTTGTAGTGCTCAATAGTATAAGGCTCAGCCTCCTCTAGCCTTCGTTCCTCTGCTGCTGCTGCTGCTGCTGCTGCTCTGTTGCTGCTCTGCTGCTGCTGCTGCTCTGCTGCTGCTGCTCTGCTGCTCTGCTCTGCTGCTGCTCTGCTGCTGCTGCTGCATCATCATAACACGTGTCAGACTCTCGCACCGCACCGTCTTTTCCTCAAGCCTGATGAATTCTCTTTCACATCTTTCCTTAAGCCGATGTTCAAGGAAGTGTGTTTCGGGAAATACCTACTGTAGGACCTATTTCTTACAATTGAACAGAAGCCCTGGTCCTTCGCTGAAGGTCTCTCTGCTGTTTCTATCCCAGCGATCACTGCCAAATAAACCACAAGACCCCCAAAAATACATTTAATTCTATGGTATATTGCTTTTTTATAAACAGATCATATTACAAACACAATAGTTATTGACACAATGAATAGCTCCAAAACCTTCACATCTCCTGCTGGTTTTGAAGATGTCGTATTAATGAACATGAGATGAAGTTGTTATCTGGAGAATGCAGCAGAGGGTAAACAGACAAATAGGAGAGAGTCATCGGCAGAGAGGCAGCGGAGCAGATGTCTCTGTGAAGATGTCCAGAGCAGGTTCTGGACCATCCTTAATCCATTTAGTGTGCACCACAGGCCTGTGTGTGTGTGTGTGTGTGTGTGTGTGTGTGTGTGTGTGTGTGTGTGTGTGTGTGTGTGTGTCAGGAAACTTCAAACAGAAACATAATCCTGGTATTCCAATCTCTCTCTGTTTCTTTAAGATGTATTTAAACTTAAGTTTTGTAGTGAGCTGTTTCATTACAGAATGTTTTCAACTCTGAGGCCTCATTATAAAAACCCTAAATGATCAGACTGAGTCGTAGAACCCCGGAACATACTGTAGGTTTGTAGATACTGTGTGGAACTGTTGAGGTTACAGACGTAGAACTCAGACTGATGTTACATTTTGCCTGTTTGGTGTTTGTTCAGCTTGGTTAAGGTGGGCAGTGTCTCTGGGAGCAGCAATGGACATTTTACAATAAGTGAAAGGATGAATCTTCCACCCCCACCAAAGCTAAATGTTTTCCCTGCAATGTCTCAGAACTCCTGAGAGGAGGAGATTTGCAGGAAGTGCATGTTATGCTCCGGAAATTGCCATATGAACTGCCATAGAGTGGAGATTGTTAACTTTTAAAAAAGAGATATTTGATTCCTCTGTTGGTTCCCTGGGCAAGTTCAAATGCAACTGTGTTTTCTGTGGCGAAACAATGGTCTGTCTTTTATTCAAGTCCATGAAGTGATGCTAGTGTCTTATTCTGGAAATGAAAACCCTTTTGAACCACAACCCTGAGTTAAAGTGACCACACATGAAGTTTAAAAAGATGCACGACCATTTGATCCCAGCTCCTGTTTTTGACTGTTTCAAATGGCCATGTAACAATATGCTTTGAATTGTCCGGATTTAAAATAAATATGCTAACATGCTGAGTCTTCATATTTTTCTTTCCAGCATTGTGCCTGGAAACATTGAGAGAGACCAAGAGGGAATACAACTGGACTTGGTAGGCATCGGACCGAAGTGAGTGGGTCGTACACGCAGAGATACAGAGACGTGCAGGTGCGTTTCTGACCAGGAGGCTCGGAGCAGCAGTGACAGCTGCAGCAGGGTGATGGAGGCAGGGCAGTGGAGCACACTTTGTACCAGTACAGGTACAGTAACTGTTTCTGTATAGTAGTCACTGCAGTCGTTTTTTTCCCCTCAACTTTATTGAATCTTTTTTTCAAAGAAAAAGGCACATTACATCAGTGTTCATTAAATTAATTTAAAAATGAGGGTGTTTAGAAAGAGGGTCCTCATCTCAATTATGGAATTATTTCAATACTTTTGGGAGATATGTTTTTAGTAGCTGCAGTCGGAGGGATGGTAATGCCAGCAGTGTTTTCAACTGCCTACATCATATCATGGATTTAAGAAGGAGGTCAGTCTGCCCCCTGCTGGTCACACATGTCCACAGCATGGGCCACTCTGAGCAGCTTCTGAAGCCTCTGCACGTGAAGATCATCTGTCTTCCTTCATGTATAAATGCCCAGAATGCTCTACCAGCATGTAATCACATACGTTTTTACAATTTCTGCATTTGGAATACAATAAAAAAAAAACTAATAAAAACATGGGTTTGAAAAACGCAGTGTGTTTCTGTTTGCCTTGTTTATGCTGTGCATTGAGAGTGCATAGTTGTAAATAAGATTTGCATTTCCATCCAACAGAAAAAAAGGAATACAGTAAAGACGTGTAAGAAAGTATTTGTTTGTTCCAGACAAAAACGCTGTAGTATTGGAGCGTACTATATCGTTTCCAGCAACATCTGATTCAAAAGAAAGTTCCCTGACTAAGGTCTGAGGTCTTGCAGCTAAAAAGTAGTGTGTGTGTGTGTGTGTGTGTGTGTGTGTGTGTGTGATCAGGAATTCATTAGTTGAGAGGAAGCTCTGTGCCACAGTCTGCTTTCTGTCAGTCTGTCGCACGCAGATTTTTTCCCAAGGCCGAGAGGATATCCCTTACACACACACACACACACACACACACACACACACACACACACACACACACACACACACACACACACACACACACACATGAATGTTGGTACAACCACATGGAACCAGAGCAATTAGGAAAAAAGAGTCAGCTCACATGCAGCATCTTACACACACACACACACACACACGCACACACACACACACACACACACACACACACACACACACACACACACACAATAATATTATTCAATAAAAGAGTTTTTAATAGTATTAATAATAATAACTCCAAATTGTTAATAATAAGAATCAACTTGAAATGTAATTACAATATTTAGAAAAGTCATAATTTTGCTATTATTTTTATGACGTGAATGATTTGAGTTAATTTACATGTTAAACCAGAGATGCTCCTTATTTCTGTTTTGATGGTAATGCTGCAACTCATCCAAATATATATGTTTTCTACAAATAACAATCAGCAGCAATTTGTGCAGATTCTTGCAAATAAAAATAAAAGTTGGTGAATTGTCTGGAATTACTTCAATTCAATATAACTTTTCTTCGACAATATCACAGTAAAGGAATACAGCAATAATAAATAAGAATCCAAATTAAATTAAATAACAAGACACTCTGCCTGTGATTGACAAACACTTCCATTACAGTAATAATCCATCAAATGTACCACAGGTGTAAACATCTACATGTTGTTCATGGAGAGAATTACATGTTAAAGATCTAAGGGTTTAAAGGGTTTTTGAATTGGGAAATTTGAAACATTTCTGACGTGTGGGGGGACAGTGTCCTCGGTGCCTGTTCAGTGGTTGAAAAGTGGAGTGTGTGTCCGCAGTGTGTCAGTGTGCAGGCCGCTCTGCTCTGGCTCCACTGTGACAGCAGACATGAAGGTAAGACCCTCCAAACATCTGCATCTCAACACATGCAGCAACATGCTGCCGCTTTCTGAGAACAGATGGATAGATAGAAGGATAAATATAGAATTCAAAGTAAGACGGGTTTTAATATTCTGTTAATCTATTCTGCTGCTGGGTAATTTAAACTGACACACATGTTGATTTTATTGTGCATGTTAGATCTTAGTCTGCTAAGGAATTTACCATCCTACTTCTTCTCAGAAAAAGTCTCCTGTAAATTCAGCTTGTCCGTATTAGCACTGAGCATTGTTTGATCAGAAACAACATGAATATCATGTTCATATTGTCAGGCTGACTGAGACAGAGGCTGAGTGCGCGTGACAAATAACAGCTACAAGTGGCTTAATATCTAAATAGCTCCGATTAAGGTTTTAAACGTGGCTCATGAGCGCGCCTTACTATGGAGAATATATTGCCTACGTGAGCGCGCAGTTGTGTGTGTGTGTGTGTGTGTGTGTGTGTGTGTGTGTGTGTGTGTGTGTGTGTGTGTGTGTGTGTGTGTGTGTGTTTGTGTGCGTGTGCGCGTGCGTGCGGGGGGTGGGATACCTATCTGTATACCAGAAGATACGCATTAAGCGCGCGAACAGCAGACATATATTGTTATGCTGTTTCCTTTGGGTCTGAAGGCCTCTGCAATTATATCATTTTTATTAATGCTCCTCCAAAATAACTTTGATTTAAGAAAAAAATAAAACAGCCGTAAACGTTCATTTACACTCTTTGTTCCACAAACGGTTTTAATTGAAGGAGATTAAAGTGTGAGTGTAGAGTTAACAACAGGGTCTCAGGCCAGCGTTGCTCATGGTTATAAAGCTGCCGATTGTATCCCATAATCCGTGTAATGTATATAAAGACAACACTGTAAATGAACCAGAGCAACAGAAGGGCTTTTGGTGAGTAAGCGACTTTATTTCTGTTTGTCTGCTGGACATGTTTTATTTAAATATCTGTCTGAGACCAGTCTGATTCTGTTTGGCCTTCCCAAACATTCAGATCTCATTCTGCGTTCAGCGACATCCACAGTTTATTCACAACAGCGACAAGGCCTAGGTTTTAATTGTAGAAATATTAAATGATTACAAATCACGGTCTGAAAACATTCAGAAAACGTGTTGTAAAAAGGTGTGGAAATAGAGGGTTAGGCTCGCGGCCAAACACACTACGGATTTGATTTAGCCTACTTTAAATAGGCCTATATAGTTTTATATGTTTTACATTTGTATTAAAATAATTACTTTTTTGCGTTGAATATTTATTTTCATGTGCTGGCCTACGCGTAAAGGTTTTATTATTATTATTATTATTGCTTCATATTGTAGGCTACAGTTTAAGTATAACCTATACAAATGATCTATGATTAGATAATGCTCCAAAAATACTTTTAAAAAACCAAAGAGCGATATCGTTGACTTTGTGTTTTTGTGATATCATCATTAAACATATCAAGGAGAATTCAACTCTACAATATTTTTGAATTTCGTTTCTTGGCATTTTACCTGATGTTTTTCAAATAAAAAACCCTATCGAAAAACACAAGAATCACATTCCGTTTGAAAGCAACATGAAACTTCAGAGAGAGGAGAGCCGGGAGAAGAAACCGAGCTCCGGTCTTCAGAGAGAGGAGAGCCGGGAGTCGGTGCACGGTCCCGGGAGCCGGGCTGTGAGGAGCGGGTCCGCGCTGACATCAGGCTTACGGTGATGAGTGCATTCTCGCTGAAATATGAAAGTGACAGCGAGTTTATGTCTCGGTGTTGATTTCCACATAATACCGTGTTGATGTTAATGGCGCCTGTGATTAAAGCGGGTTAAGTGGTTGACCTTTGGTGTGTGCGTGTGAGCGAGCGCGTGTGTGTGAGCTTACAAGCGCGCTTGTGTTACCTGCTGCTGATGATTGTAAAGATGATAAATGGTATCCTATGTTGAAGCTCATTACAAATTAAATGTAGGAGAAAAAAAACACAATCATGGAAACGTGCACACAAGCGCGCGCGGTGCTGCATGTAAGCTTGTTGTGTAACGACCGGAGGGTCTCATGCGCAATGAGAGCAAATGAGTCGCCTGAGCAGATCACCGACAGACCGGAAACACGCGATCCATTAACGTTAGATTGTGTGTGTGTGTGTGTGTGTGTGTGTGTGTGTGTGTGTGTGTGTGTGTGTGTGTGTGTGTGTGTGTGTGTGTGTGTGTGTGTGTGTGTGTGTGTGTGTGTGTGTGTGTGTGTGTGTGTGTGTGTGTGTGTGTGTGTGTGTGTGTGTGTGCAGGGTACATTCAACTTGTTTCTTTTTTACACTATAGCGTCTGTTCTCATTCTCAAAGAGTTCAAGATGTTGCTGATGTAACAAAATACTTTGTGATGAAGGAAGTGTGCTGAAGAGGCGCAGGAAAATAAATCCAGTTTACAGAATCAGAATCAAAAGAGTGGCATAGCAGGTGAAGAAGGCATGCAATGATAAACTAAGCTAACGTGAATACAAAGGAGAAAAGCACACAGAATAAAAAAGAAGTATTTACAACCATGGCCATATAATTTGTAACAGCAATACCCTGTACATGCAGCAGAGTATGTTTGGCTGCTTTGCTCCGTCTCAGTGTTGCACTTCAGAGAGGAGCTCTATTCCACTAAGTCCTTTAGGAAGACGGTACAGATAGAGCCAAGAGAAGTTGGACAGACCCATCAACACTGTCCCTCCTCTTTTCAAATTCACACGGTGAGGAAGCTGAGCTATTTGAGAAAACAGACCACAATTATTTCTTTGTCTGCAAACTCCATTGGTTAAAAACCTCACGGTCATGAACTAGGACTTTCTAATCTAATTAGTGTTTGAATAAAACTGCAATTAGCTGTAAATTAGTGTTTAATAAAAACATAAAAAGAAATGTTTCTCGGATTTAAGAGAATATCACTGCAACACTTGAGCCAATTGGAGACATCATTTGCAATAAATATGACAATCATGGCAACAGCTGTGGAGTGAAAGCAGGTTAAATGTGTTTAACATCATAAATCACACGTTTGCTTTAAGAGGCTATGTCATCTGCTGAAAAGGAAAAGGAAAACTATTCATGATCATTATTATTATTCGTGATCATTATTAAACATGCAGTCATTCAAATATGGCAGCTGTGCAGGAATTGGAAAGGAGAGTAACATCTTAGCTCCAGTTTTGTCTGACATGAATATTTCTGCAGCATTATGTTTGATATCACAAACCTCTCAATGTTAGAAACTCATCTTTCCAGTTGGTTACGACCATTGATGTGTTTTCCAGGTCACTGTGCTAAATACACACTCATGTATCAAACTCCATCATGAGTGACTTTATTGGTATACTATTTCTTCTCTCTTAAAAAAACACATCTTCCTGCTCAGACGGATGATCTCCCTGTAACACTCGCAGTGAGTCAATAGAAAGCTGCAGTGGATCGGTCCAGCGCCAGTGGTCATGGCTCTGTTCGGGTTCTGAATGGACCGACCAGATAACCTTTACAAAGCCACACAATTCTTGTTGTCATTAATACAATTCAGTGCAATTTTGAATAAACAATTGGCATGAAGTGTGTTGCTGCAGGAGGTTTCTTTTTGGTATTGCTCAATTGTTTCTTTTGAGTAGCTGCACATGGATGTAGCAGTATCAAACCTTTAGTGACACTTAGGTGGAAAGAGATGTTTGGTGGAAAGACTGAAACTGAGCACTAGGTTATTTCATGTGGAGATTAAGGGCTATAGTCTTTGTAACTTTGTGCACGGATCAGCGCATCAGTGGGCCTGCTGCTGTTTGTCCTGAGCTTTGTGAGACACTGAGTCAGTTGTTAGTGTGTTAGCCGCGCAGTCTGGAGCAGCCAGCTAACTGACTCTTTACATATTCCTAAATCAAGTATTCATCAAGTATTTTTTGCTCAGCGTTTGGACTTCCTTTTAAGCATGGTAACTTTATTTGGTACACACTCAAATGACCTCAGCCTTTAATTTCTATTTGAATTTTGTTACACCAGCAATCCTTCCCATCCATTTTCCAGGACTCAAAATGCCAATGGAACCTGTAATGACTGATTTTTTGACCACCTTGTGCAGCATAATCCATTTGTAAACACAACATGGACCTCTCCTCTTTAGATGGCCAACTGCTAGCAAACAGCTGCTTATTGACACCCACAGCCACAGATCTACGTTCATCCTTGTAATGTCTGAGGAGTTCCATATTCACTCTCCTCCAGCGCTTTGGTCTTCACTCTCTCTGGAGGGACATACTGTATCTCTCTCTTTCTCTGTCTCAATGAGCAGGCATTTTTAAAGCTTCGTACAGAGGGAGGAACTGCAGTGTGGAGAATAATTATCCAGACTCATCACCACTAGCAGTCTGTTATATCTTTGCAGCCATTGTTGCTGCACAAATATTCATTATAGCCATTACAGTATATTTGTTTGTACAGCAACACATCACTCCCCTCGCTCTAGTTGCTGCAGCCAGTGATACAGAAACTTTCCCTGAGGACTTCTAGATGTCGGATATTGGTGTTGTAAATACAAATACCCACCCACCCCCCTCCTCCTTAAAATAGATATGTCATTGGTTGTTGCTATAACCACTATATTTGAAACATTAGAGTGACCACCAATGGCCGAGCTCCCTGACAGCTCACTAAGTAACTCAAAGTTAAAAAGTAATCCCTGGCAGGACAGGACACACAGGTGCATTCTTTTCGTACTTGATGAACCAGTACAGAACAGATTGTGTCATGTCCAAGAAACTTATAGTGAAAGTTTATTCTTTATGTTAGAGTTGTCATGTCCCTTTGTCTTGTGCTTTATGTCTATGCCCTTAATTATTTCTTCCTCTCATTTCAGGCCTCCACGCTCCCCGCCCCTTTCTGTCTCCTGCGTCCTTGATTATTTTCCCCGCCCTGATTGTTTCCAACTGTGTCCCCTTTACCTGTGTATATACAGGACTGTCTCAGAAAATTAGAATATTGTGATAAAGTTCTTTATTTTCTGTAATGCAATTAAAAAAACAAAAATGTCATACATTCTGGATTCATTACAAATCAACTGAAATATTGCAAGCCTTTTATTATTTTAATATTGCTGATTATGGCATACAGCTTAAGAAAACTCAAATATCCTATCTCTAAATATTAGAATATCATGAAAAAGTATACTAGTAGGGTGTTCAACGAATCACTTGAATCGTCTAATTAACTCGAAACACCTGCAAGGGTTTCCTGAGCCTTGAAAAACACTCAGCTTGGTTCAGTAAACTAAATCACAAGTATGGGGAAGACTGCTGATCTGACTGCTGTCCAGNTGTGTGTGTGTGTGTGTGTGTGTGTGTGTGTGTGTGTGTGTGTGTGTGTGTGTGTGTGTGTGTGTGTGTGTGTGTCAGATGCAGCAGTCTGTATTAAATGTATCATGACAGGCTTCTTTGGTGAAGACGGAGGCAAAACTAAATTCACTGCAAGACTAAAAAAGAAATAATTGGAGTTCTACTTTTCTCGCTGACATATCCCATCCGACACATTCCCTCGAGGGTGATGGGGAAAGTTTGGACACAAGTTTATGAAAAATGTGTAATGTCAGCACAGTGTTTTCTGCAGACCTTTGCTGACCTTCTTCTGGAGCCTTTTGTCGACTCAGCCCCACCTCCAGCCTCTGAAACCTCTTCAAACTGCAGCAGGGTTTCAGAAAGTGACACCACAAATTATTTTCCCTTCTTAGTCCTCAGTGTAAAGTCAGGTGGACGTTTTACATAACCTTACACTTTGTAAAGTCAGCAGAGAGGCCACATTTTCTCTAATGTATTTACGTTTAAGCTTCATTTTATACTCCAACTGCTGTACCTGAAAACACATCATTAAATAATAATGATAATATTAATAATATAAGTTAAACCAGTACCTGATGAAGGTAAGGTGAAATAAACACAATGCACCTTGAAAAATAAATAACGCCTTCTGGCCAGTATTACATTTTCTACCAGGGTCTTGAGAGAACACTATAACTTTCTTAAAACAAATTCTAAAAACTACAAGTAAAAACAATGACATGAAGGAAAAATGTAGATATTATATATTATATATTTTATTGTCTATTTTGGCTTTGAAACCAGTAAAAAAGATATGCTCAATATCCAGGAAAAACATCTAGCTGACATCACCTCTACACCTGTGTGTGTGTGTGTGTGTGTGTGTGTGTGTGTGTTGTGTGTGTGTGTGTGTGTGTGTGTGTGTGTGTGTGTGTGTGTGTGTGTGTGTGTGTGTGTGTGTGTGTGTNTGTGAGAAACTCTCTGAGGAGCTTAGATCACTGACAAATGATTAACCACACACACACACACACACACACACACACACACACACACACACACACACACATGTGTGTGTGTGTGTGTGTGTGTGTGTGTGTGTGTGTGTGTGTGTGTGTGTGTGGTTAATCATTTGTCAGTGATCTAAGCTCCTCAGAGAGTTTCTCACAAAGCATCTCTGCACCACTTAGCTCAGCGCACCTCTACCTCGGCCGTGGTCGGGTGTTGTGGGGGGGGGGTGGTCAGAGAGAGAGTGAGACATCATTCCACAGCTGCCTAACAGATGGCTGCATCTGACACACACACACACACACACACACACACACACACACACACACACACACACACATGACCCTCTCTCATCTCCAGGCTGCAGAGGATCATCAGCTAACACACTCAGTCCATTCTATATTAATGTGGATATGAAGGAATACTGCAAACATATTTATTGGACCAAATGTGTCCTTGATGTCGTTTGATTAATAAAGTTAAACATGTTGATTGACACAAAATTGAGCTTTGAAGGGAACACAATGCATTATTACTTATTGTCAGGTTAGTAATCAGGAAACGTAGTGAAGTGTGTTCTAAGGCAGGGGTTCCCAAAATGGGGGTCGCAAGATGATTACAAAATACAATTTGAAAATTAAAAATAAAATGTGTTTTTTTGAAAAACAAATGATCAATTTTCTTTTTCTTATGATTAATAATAACGTGTGCACAGAAATTTTTCAGGGGCGGACTGGCCATCTGTAGAATTTCCCCGCAGTGAGGCTCCCGGGGTTGACAATCCACCAGTGTATCGATTTCACGTCAGTCCTGTACAAGCCTCTGCATATTGTGCACATTATTGTTCAAAGCTTCCTCTTTGCTCATCTGCACAGCTGCCCTCTTTTCATAAAGATTCTAGACATAGTTTATTTTATTATTATGAGTAATTTTTGTTTTGTGTACTGTATGTAGTTTTTTGGTATATCTACTGAGGCGTTGTACAGTGGATTAGTGGGTTGGTGTTTGGATCAGGGGAGCACAGGTTCAAACCCCTCTGCAGTCAGCATGTCGTTGTGTCCCTGAGACACTTCACCCCAAATTGCTCCTGTGGGGATTGCCCTCAGTATTGAGTAAGTAAGTCGCTTTGGATAAAAGCGTCTAACAAGTGACATGTAATGTAATCTATATTTCATGTGAATATGTTTCTTTAAGTTAATGTGACCATATATTTTTGTTTGTTTTTCTTACAATGCATCTTATTTGACGTCTATGTATGCACCATATACAGCAAGGCAAAGTCCTTGTATATGTCAACCTCCTTGGAAACAAACCCCCCCCACACACACACACACACACTCCAGATCTGTGATTGGTAGGTTGTGTTGTATTGTAATGAATGCTGGGGCTTTTAAGTCTTTCTTTCTTTAGCTGTGTTCCTCATGACACCTGTTCTGACCTCAGTATTCAGCACCGGGGAGCTTTCATTTTTCTACAGAACTGTTTCTATCTTAAGCTGTGTTAATGTGCTCTAGCATTGAGCTTACTCCCCTCTGCATGCAGCGTGGTCCACAGCGTGAAGCCGTGCTGCAGAAGTTTGTTTTGGTTGGTTGGTTTCAGCCGGCAGTCCCATCAGCTCTGTTAGTGCACTGCTGCCACAACTCACTCTTTCTGTGATGAAAAAGAGCCGCCTGGAGTGGGTCTGCTAGAAGAAAATTCTCCCAAGTGGAAACTAGGAATTATTCAGTTTATCCCACTTAGCACTCCATCTGGCCTGGAGCCCTGCTGTGGCCTCAGAGCGTTTTAGTTTGGGTTATTTAGATTTTTTTTTTAATGTATTTCTGATATTAAATCGTTTATTTCACAAACTGCTATCCCGCAGTGTGGTGGTTCAGCACTATACTTCTAATGTGATATTTGATTTAAATTCTTCAATTTATTTATGAAATTAAAAGCATGTTTAGGAAAGATATCGACATTGTAAAAACTGAAATGTTGACTTTAATTAAATGTTTTATGGGTTTAACCCGATTTCACAAAAATGTATTAGGTTAGTTGAAAGCAATAATGTGAAGTTAAAAAAAAGATTAGGTTCAACCTAATATTATGGCTTTCAACTAACCTAATACAGTTCTGTGACATCTGTTAACATGATACATTTAATTAAAGTCAACGTTTGTTTTTTTCAGTGTACAAAGAGAGCAGAGTCCTCCATCATCTCTTCTCCATTCAGCCTCATCACAGGATCTTTTTTCATTCACATAATGCTCAGTGCTCACCTCGTTCAATTTCCTCCTTCCTTCCTGTGTCTGTGATGAAAACATAAGCTGCAGCTCTGTGCTGTCCTGGAAGCAGTAAATCTAGCAGCAGACGGACACGGCCGACAGAGAGAAAAGGCGATCTAACAGTGGTCATGTCCTGATGTGTCTTCAATAAATCTTCATTTGCTGCGTCTCAGCTCGTGCTGCGTGGCTCTGCCAGCTGCTGCTGAGTGTGGCTCTGAGCCGGACAGCGCTGTTCAGAGGAACTGCATGTGGGGAGCAGCTGCTGAGCCCCAACACACAACGCTCATTCAGGTTCTATCATCCATACACTCATACTTGGGAAAATTATGAATCATAATTTGTAGAAATGCCTTTTTCAGGGAAACGGAAGAAAACAACATGCCTGCTGCTTGTCTGAGGATGCACACACACACACACTCCAGAAGAAAAAAAAAACTGAAACATTGACTTTTATTAAATGTATTATGTCAACAAATGTCACATATTTACCCATGTACAGTTGTAGCCTAAATGGGTAAATATGTGACATTTGTATAAGGTTAATTGAAAGCAATAATATTACATTGAACCTAATATTTTGTATTCATTTTACAGTTATGTAAAATCTGTTGACATAATCTATTGAATTAAAGTCCATGTTGCCGTTGTTTCAGTGTACATTGCATGCTTCAGCTCGATACTCATCATCCGCTGCATTCAGGTTGATATACAGGACTGTCTCAGAAAATTAGAATATTGTGATAAAGTTCTTTATTTTCTGTAATGCAATTAAAAAAACAAAAATGTCATACATTCTGGATTCATTACAAATCAACTGAAATATTGCAAGCCTTTTATTATTTTAATATTGCTGATTATGGCATACAGCTTAAGAAAACTCAAATATCCTATCTCTAAATATTAGAATATCATGAAAAAGTATACTAGTAGGGTGTTCAACGAATCACTTGAATCGTCTAATTAACTCGAATCACCTGCAAGGGTTTCCTGAGCCTTGAAAAACACTCAGCTTGGTTCAGTAAACTAAATCACAAGTATGGGGAAGACTGCTGATCTGACTGCTGTCCAGAGGACCGTCATTGACACCCTCCATCAGGAGGGTAAGACACAAAAAGAAATTTCTCAAAGAGCAAGCTGTTCACAGAGTGCAGTTTCAAAGCACATCCACAAAAAGTCTGTTGGAAGGGGGAAATGTGGCAGGAAACGCTGCACAACCAAGAGAGATGACCGCAGCCTTAACAGCATTGTGAAGAAGAGTCGCTTCCAGAATTTGGGGGAGCTTCAAAGACAGTGGACTGAAGCTGGAGTCCAGGTATCAAAAGTCACTGTTCACAGACGTGTCCGGGAA
>NW_011366652.1:0-7745 GCF_000735185.1 Notothenia coriiceps | reverse complement strand
TTTTCTTTTGCTGAAATTTTGCTAAACAAGATGTGGCAGTGAATAACATAAGGAAATCATGCAAATGCTTTTTTGTTCAGTATTGTTAGCCAGCAGAAAGTGACCTGTAATAAATTCTGACCAGACCACTAACAAGAGAAGCTGCTGCTACTCTCGTCTTTCACAAGTCTCGGTTTTCATTGCTGATATGTTTTCAAATATACACAGGATTAAATAGGAGCTGTCACTCTTTGTGGAACCTTTACCCTTGAGAATGTGAGTGTGTGTGATCTCTGTCTGCCCCCTGTTCTCTTTTCATTGGCAATACATAAAACATCACCACCCAGTCACACACACAGGTCAATGTGGTCAGAGGTCATATTGTGTCTGAAGGGATTTACTCTTTTGGCTGTTGATGTAACACACACACACACACACACACCACACACACACACACACCACACACACACATCACACACACAACACACACACACACACACACACACACACACACACACATCACACAACACACACACACACACCACACACACACACACACACACACATCCTTTTTTTTCCTTGGCTTTTAATCCCAAATCCTTTCGTTGTGTCCTTTGATTTCATCTCTTGCTGTCAGGTCGATGGATCTGTTGTACGCATTTAATCCCCTTCCTTTGTCATATGACCAATTTTTGACTACCTCACTGTCTGCTGGATGCCATGCACCAACATCTATGAATCCAATAGCACATCCACCAATGTCTGTTGAACAGCTAGCTCTGAAATCAGCATTTCCAAAAGGCTCTCCTTTAGAGGCCAACATCCACTGACTCTATCTCCTTCCTCATAGCTTAGCCCGTAACCAGAAAGACAGGTGTCTGGAAAACTCCAGTCACATGAATGCCCCCCTGTTTTAATGAGGCCCCCAGACATGTGCGTTCCAACACCCCTGCCTTGTATATGTCCGGTTGAATCGAACCCCCCCTGGGTGCGTTAGCGCGCTTGGTTGGGGCGGTTCATTTGGGTCGGTTGTGAACACAAGTCGCGAGAGCGCTGCTTAAGTGAACTAAACCCAACACGGACCTATGGTCCGCTAAAAAAATAAGGTGGTCTCGAGCGGCTTGCTTGCCGAAAACTCTGGAGCGTTCATTTGCTGGTGTGAAGCGGGCAGTCCGCCAGCCAAAAAAACATAGGAACGGCCAGTATTTACGTGTCACAAGAACGGCGGATATCTTCAAAAATCTTTAGCGAAAGAGTCTTTCAAGACATCCGCGGTTGTTTAGTTAAAGAGTAAAGCAGAATTAAGTGTTGAACAGTGTCGTGTAAAGTAAAAATTCTCCGTCAGCTACATAAAAGAAAAATATTCCGTTGTTACTGTTTGAACTAACGTAGCAACGGCAGGAACTGCTTCGATAGCGTTTTTGAGGAGCTTTTTGATTACAGATTTGAAAACATCGTTGCTTGCTTTAAAAGTAGTACAATTCATTATGTCAAACCTTGGAAAGTATCTAGATATCCCTGCCCTAATGCCAAAGTAACTGGCAACTGAATATGTGTTGCCGTCTGATGTCTATGTCTGGACCGCTGCGTAAAAAAGAGGGTTTATGCCCGTTACTTCTTCTCCGCTGTTTTTTAAAGGACGTTGTCTGATTATATAATCATATGCGCGGGCCGCTAGTGTCTGTTGATCTCCAGATTAACAGCAGCATGAGAATAACCTGCCGAAAGTGCCGATGCTCCATGGCGGAGGCTCCGCTAGAAATTGCCGGGATTTGCGTTTTTACCCCCTTATGTCTGACCAATGGTTGAACAGCATTTCCGAGCACATGACTTGTGTTTAAAGTTTATAGTCCGTTTGAGATTTGCCCGTGTGAACCTGGTGTGAACGCAAACCGAACCTTCTGAAAAATGAAACAATGTAACAAACTGTGGTCTGGTGCGCACCAGAGAGCGGACTATTAGGTGTGAATGCACCCAAAACTTCCTCAGTACATTGTTTCAGTCATACAGTCTTCTAGTAACCACAAAGAAAAACAACACAACAGGACGTGGATTTCCTAGATCATTTAAAGAAAACAATAACATTATGGTTATAAGTCAGTGTGCACCATCAGCAATAATATATATCTCCAATAATATACTTTTTTCCCCGAGTATAACCATGGTCAGATTTACAATCTAATGCAGAGAATCCTTACAGAGAATTTACTTTGAAAAAAATATACAAATTCATATTTGTTACAAATTGCAACTAGTTATCTAGGTTAGGATAAAAACACTTCATTAAAAAAATAGAGGTTTAAATAAAAAATGTCTGTCTTGCTGTTCCTGCTGCCTGTTAGCTGCGGCTACATGCTAGCTGCTGGGGCTCAGCGACTTCATGCTACTTTCAGGTCTGATGGGAATCAGTGCAGCGGAAAATATGTTTCATATTTAAATGTTAGAAGCCATCATTATGTCCACATTCGAGTTTATTGTACACTTCCATTTCAACAGATTTCCACGTCTCTTCTGTTTTGTAGTGCTGCCATCCACTTTCACTATTGCAAAAACCAATCCATTAAAAACTAATCACACATATTCCTGAACTGACACAAAGTAATCCATCATTTTTAACTACACAAATATTTTACCTTTTTTACTTTAACACACTGCTTATTATATGTTTAAAAAAAATCTGATTTGCCCATGACTGTGCACTGTTGATGATAAATTCATAATTTGAGATCAGTCATTTCTGGAAGAATGACAGTGCTTTTGACAGGATTACAGCTGGAGTGCTTGACAGTAATTATGACTACATGTCTAATTGAAATTGATGGATTATGCCATTAAGTCTTGGCAGCAATATCTTCCTGATATAAATTGAAGGCCAGGACTTCAGTAACTGACACTAAAGCTGTGGCAATGAGGGGTTAATATGTGTATGTTGTTAAAACACAAGAACTTCATGAACCTTATACAACTTACTGCTCTGTCCTCGTGTGACCAGTCAAGCGTCTGAACTGCAGGATGACTTGATAAACATCTGCTGTTCTACTTCACTTTACTTTGTCATCTCTACACTCTCGCCATGACCTTGGTACCGATGGCAGAATTAGATCCAGGTCCATCACAGACCCTCGCTTCACAAACACTTTTGTTTTAAGCAGCTAACAAGCAGCTGCTTCAGATCCGTCACCTTCAAAGCACAGAGATTAAATATTTCCCTCGTTTCATGTATATTAATACATTCAATTTCATACAGCTGGTTCCTGCCACACTGAAAATACTCAGTGTCTATTTACTCTTCCTTTCATGTGTGACCATGAGATGCAACATGAAACAATCCATTACAATCCACGCAGTCCTTAGGATTTACATGTTTCTAAAATTAGTTGTCTGTTTTTTTACTTTGCAAGTTTAAACAAACTTAAAATTGGACAGGTATGTTAGTGTGGCATTCTCCCCAGGAGAAAAAAAACATGTATTTGACTTAATTATAATATAAAATGACCTAAATTAACAAGTATTAAACATACAACTATAACAAACTTCATGCTTGATTCATATTCCTTCCATCACCTTAGCATCATCATCATTTGTATTTTAGATTTGAATATCCTATATTGGAATATTCCTGAGAGTGGACCAGCCCTATATGGCAGGTGTAGGCGTTGATTGGTGACACTCAGCCGACTGAAACGTCTTTTTTTACCTTGGTCCGTGCAGTTTGACGCCTTTATCTTGGAACACATATCACATATCTTACTTGTGTAAGATTAAGGATAACATTATTAACATATTATTGCATGAAAGTGTTGTTGTGTTTTTCATTTTGTCATAAAACTGAAAAGAGAAAGATGTAGTATGAGCCACAGAAAGCTGTTCCAGCTAGCTTTCTGCATGTTACGGCTGCATGATGTATGAAGGTGCAGCCATAGAGCTCCAAGGCACCTCCGTCATGAGTCCCGCTGGTAAATGCTGTTAGTGATATTAGTGAGTGGTCGTCAGTGCCACTTCCTAGAAGAAATAGCCAGAGTTTGTCCTACTAGTGAACCCAAAGCAGCTGTCCAATAGGAAAGCAGCAGGACTGTCCCGGCATGTGTGGCAGGCGGAGGGGGAAGCTCCTCCTCCACCCATCAGCAGTCACCATCCGTCAGTGCAGTGTCAGAGCTCGTCTTCATGGTTCCTCTTTAAAACTTCCTTCTTTGCAGTGACTTGGTTTTAAAGACACTTCAGATGTTTCACACCTCTGATACAAATCTAATAACATATCTGGTAGCAGAGTCTCTCACAGTGCAGTGGTGGATTTTATTGGTTTTTCTTAACCATTCTACCAAGACTCAGTGGTTGTGGTGAATATTGTTGAATCCATTTCCACAGTGTTCCGTTCTCCCCAGACATGTGTCCTATCTTCAGTGCAGTATGAGAGTTGGGACGGCAGCTACGCAGCCACGTGTCCGATCAGGTATATGTTGTCATAGAGATGGCCCACAAAGTCATCGGAGACATTATGTGCTGCTCGGCGAGTGTTCCTTATGAACTCCCTCTTGGACATCTTGTTTTTGACGTGGGGGCTGGTCAGGTCGATGGACAGCAGGATGAGACTGTAGCACAGCACGTACACAGCATCTGCGGGGGGGGGGGGAGAACATCAGGTGTGTGGGGCACTAACAGTCTAGTCCCAGCTCCTAGAGTCCTTTTGAGAACCAGGAAATGTTGAGTGTTATGTTGGAAATCTATAGTACGGGTCCCCCAGCCCAGCACATAGAAACTGCTGGATGCTAACTTGGCATTATAGTCCATGTAAACAATAATGAATAGCCCAACGAGAGTACAAACATGTCCACTTTCTGGTTAAAACTGCCACCTGGGATCCTAAAAAAATTCAGAAATTGACTCAAAATCCACTTTGGCTGAATTGGCCAAGTGATTTTTCATCTATTGTTATCGTTCGAAGCCCCACCCAGGGACCAAAGCACTATTTTGTATTAAGCTGGCACAGCGGGAAACAAGATACATTGTTGAAAAACGGCTTAGAAAACCTTTTCAGATAACCTGAAGGGGAAACCAGGAGACCATCCAAATACATGGGGTGGGCTTCTTACATATCTGGAGACAGATTCCAAAGGGTAGCCTTACTTTCAAGTTCACATTTGGATTGATAACAATTTTTACAAGAGAATAGGTAATAGATACGTTTGTTCTATATCTTATAATCATGGTTTTGTAACTATTGATATATAGGCTCTTTTTTACCCCACTTTTAACTGTATGGAGACAAACGAGCTGTTAACTATTTCCTCCCTGCAACTATAGTGTTTACTTAAACAGGTTTTATGTTATCTTGTTAATTATTTCAATACTATGTCCCTTTTTTTCTTTTTTTTCTTTTTTTACATTTGTACTTGTTTTTCTTGGTATATGTACACATTGTGAAGAAGGTAATGGTCAGACCTGGTGGGAGGGGTGAGGTTAGCTGTACACAAACCCTGCATTAGTGTTCCATATAGCTTGATTGCAGAATGCAGAACCCTGTCATGGATTTTAAGCATGGAATCCTAATATCAGATCGTAAACAAGTTATTATCTCTAATTCTATCTGAAAACGATTAATAAGACACATATTTATGGATAATGTCACAAATAAACTGTTAGCCTCTGCTGTGGCCAATCCTTTCCAAAGGGTGAAATGAGCGGCAGCCATCCATCTCTAGCCTTGGGCTCAAACCATTACACTAATCCTGCTAATCACATGAGCATGTCCGAGGAGTTACCAGCAACAGAGACTGTACGCTCGGCTGACATTAACAAAGCCCTCCATTGGTATATGCACAGTACATTGACCTACTGAAGCCAGTGATTACTTAAATAAAACCTTCACGGTTCACTTTCATATTGTGGATGAGCCGATTGGTCAGAAGTGTGGTAGCTTCAAAATAAAACAAATAAAATCCATACACCGTCAAATCTAAATGTTGACCAGATCATTGTTATTAATAAAATATATTCTCTCTACCTCAGAATTTACTGAATATATTTATGGTTTCATTCACTTCATTTGGGACATCCATTTGCATTCCTCTAGCGCCACCTTCAGGTGAAGAATACAATGTACACAACTGTGAGGAAATTAGTGTTCACAGCAACAAATGCATCATTTGAGTTTCCACTGATGTATCCCGTCTGTGTATATGAGAGCCTGTAACAAGAAATTGCAGGATAGAAAATCTTTAATCTAAAAAATGACATGTTCATTAACTCCAGTATAAGATATAACCATAACCAAATAATTTTTTTAACTTTAAAATGTTAAGTGTCCCCTTCAGCAAAAATCGTGGTTACATGTTGAAATTAATCCAAAAATAATTGAACGGGCATGAAATGAACTGTGTCCATTAAAGATTTTGTATTGCCATTCAAATTAATCTTCTGCAGTGTGTGTGTGTGTGTGTGTGTGTGTGTGTGTGTGTGTGTGTGTGTGTGTGTGTGTGTGTGTGTGTGTGTGTGTGTGTGTGTGTGTGTGTGTGTGTGTGTGTGTGTGTGTGTCTGTCTGTAGGGTATTAGTTATTTCATTTTCAAAGGTATCCTGGTGGATCATCCCAAAGAGCTGGCTAAATTCATCTTCTACACCAGTGTGTGTGCCATGCTATGCGTGTACTAACCAGGATTAAGGCCCAGATCTCGGACCAGGCCGGCGTTGCAGGTACAGAATCTGTGGCTGAACTTGGTGATGAGGGTCTCCAGATACTCGCCCCTCTCCTCGGGGGCGTGGATGTGTCTGAAAAAGTCCCTCAGAGCGTTGGGGAGAAACTGGTTACTGAAGTTATGGAGCGTCACCAACTCGTCCAGAACATCCCGCCTGCACACACAAAGACACATAGACTGAAAGGCATGATAGAAGCAATATTTATTCATTTTTACATGCAGCAATATCATTGTTTCATGTCTAGTTGCCAGCATAGTGAACCGGAAATGTTGAGTACCCCAAAGTTTTATGATAGAAATGTATAGGGGTCCCCAGCAGAGAGAAATGCAGGATGCTAACTAGCATATGTTGGGAAATTAATGGCATTATAGCCTAAGTGGACAATAGTTAATGAAAATGTTTTGGCCGATTTGAAGAATTTTGGAGTGTTGTTGGCCGTTAGTGGGGATGCTGAATCCATTAATGATAGTTAACAGGATTAAAAATGACAGTTTTAACCAGAAAGTGGCCAAATGTTTACCAATAAATGGACCCAGCAACATCAATAACCCCCAAAACCAATCCAAAACTGTCCAAATCGGCCAAGCCATTTTCATCAACAATTGTCCGCTATAATGGAAATGTATGCTAATTAACGTAATTTGTGGTAATTGTGCAAATTGCCCAACATATGCAAGTTAGCATCCAGCAGTTTCTATTCTTAATTTACATTTCTAACATTAAACTTTGAATGTCTCATCATTCCCTGATTCACAATATGACTATACAGTAGACAGTAGACCCAAACACCTTTCCACAGTTTCACATGGTAAAATGTTTCTGGGTGTTCCCTCTGTTCTTGTTACCTCTCATCCAGATAAACCCTCAGCATCTTCCAGTTGAGCCGTCTGGTGTAGAAGATGAATTTAGCCAGCTCTTTGGGATGATCCACCAGGATACCTTTGAACATGAAATAACTAATACCCTACAGACCCACACACACGCACGCACGCACGCACGCACGCACGCACGCACGCACGCACGCACGCACGCACGCACGCACGCACGCACGCACGCACGCACGCACACACACACA
>NW_011366651.1:0-8827 GCF_000735185.1 Notothenia coriiceps | reverse complement strand
TCGCCTGTTTGGGGAGTTTATATCCAGTGTACTTCTATTGAATGGACAGCTAGCAGGCATAGACAGTATATTTAGCCAGCATGGAATGTTGCATAAAATAGCACCATAGACATTAATGTCATAAATGTTCATCATATAAAGTGGACATGTAAAACCTTTTATGCAATTTTGATTGGTTGTTGGTCGCGTTGGTCGTGTTAACTCCCCAAGCTTCACACACGCCCACTGCCAAGCTTCAACGCACGCCACCGTGTGTAGGGGCCGTCACGCAGCGTCCACACGGCGGCGTGCGTTGAAGCTTGCCGGCGGGCATGTCTGAAGCTCAACCAACAACCAATCACATGAATCTCCCGCCCCGGACACACAAGCACGCGGTTGATTGGCTAGAGCTTGTACTGGCATATGATTTGATTGGCTGACGCTTCCGTCGAAGCTTCAAAAGTTGAACATTGCTCAACTTTTGAAGAGAGCGAAGCTCCCACAATGCAATTTGGCAAAGCGTGACGTCACCCCATTCAAAGTGAATGGGCAGAAGCGTTGAAGCTTCAACGCACTCCGCCGTGTGGACGGGCCGTCAGAGAGACACGATGGAGAGCTGGAGCTTTGATGGCAAACACTGATGGTTTATTTGGAGCTTCGGCCGGAGAATTCACAAGACAATTCTGAAGCACCCTCCTGTAGTTTGACGTTTTAACTAGTTCAGAGTGTAATAATTAACATTCTTCAATAGATAGACTAAACAGCTGAGGACACTGAATCAGAGTTGTTGTCGCTTATGGCTCGGGTCATCTACACCCCGAGAAGGATGTGTTCCAGGTGTCCCACATCAATAACTATCTAACTGAGAGTTGCCCGGTCATAAACTGGTAACATCAACAATATGCTAGGGCAGCCCCTCCTTAAGGGAGATAACGGCTGCCCAAGGCTGGGCATCTGTGTCAGAGGGCGAAGGAGGACATGCAGGGGAAATTATTCCCCAACAGTTAGGGTTAGGAATTACTTTAAAATAGAAACCTTTATTTAATTAAATCCAGACATATTCACAAATGATAAAACATAGTCATCTAGTTTGCTTCATTTAGGCTAAAAGTCATAAATGTAATCTATCACAGCATTATTGTAATTTAAATAATGCTATACATTTAACTGTGATGTTTAAAGACATACCTACAGTATTGAAATGAAATGAATATAAAACCCGCAATATCTTGTTATTCAGCTTTTTGGGAGTTTTATACACATTTGAAACTAAAGTGAGGTTGCAATTCTTACAGGTGGGATTAAAATATGTTTTGAATTCACTTACCTGGGAAAAGGCAAAGACGCAGATAACTATCAGGAGTCCCAGTAACTTTGCCAAGATCCCAAGGTGCCAAAAACCACTGCCTGTTCAGAAAACAAAACAATAATTGGCAAAACAGTCGTTTTAAATGCAACCCTCCAGCTGCCGTGTTTGACAGGCATCTCATTTATTGAGTAGAAATATGAATGTGTATTGACGGACATATTCTAGGACTTTCTCCCATGCAATTGAGTGCAAAAATAAAGGCAACAGTTTTTTAAAGCTGACACCTACCGTTAGCCTTCTTCTGGAGAATCTGAGGCCACAGGGCCATCGTGGAGTAGATAACGGCAAACCAGAAGGTGACCAATGGGACAAAATAATAAAACTGGTAGGGTCTGTTCATCACCACGCACAGCACCAAGACCAGGAAGTTGAGACGGAAAAGGACCTGTAGCGAAACGAACATGAAAACATTAAGAGATCAATCTTAGCATTAGAGATAATGGTCCATACCGAATAACTGTGTTTGTTTGTTATCAATAATATGATGCTTTTAATGATTTCCAGGGGTTAGTTACTGTGTCTTACTGTATGCTTTGATGCGAACTTGGACGGCAGATTTGCACATTGATATTACACAGAGAGAGTAAAATGTCATGAAATACAAATAACAAAAAATATATGATGGTATTTCAGGCTTAAGTACAAAAAGTTGACCAAGGGCAGTCACACTCCTGAATACAAAATAAAATGTGTTTAGAGCTAATGTCTCCGTTTAAAGTGTTACTGACTGTAAACTCACCTGGCACACTCTATACAATCCAAAATCTCCTTTCAGCCAGAAAAAGGAAAAGTGTCCATAGCCGGTCTGAAAGAGGTACGCTGCCACCAGCACCCGCACATGCATGTACACTGGGAGGAACTGGAAGACAGAAGATCATTGTTTTATGTCAAGTATGAATATACATTGTTGAAAATAATCTTATTAATTTAATGTATATTAAAAGACTCACAGCACTGGCTCCAGAGACATGATAGATGAGGATGACCAGCTGCATCCAGCCTTTCCACTCATCTGTTTGCTCTCGGTTTAGAAATTTGGTCTGTTTGAAAAAGAAAAAAAAGAGCATTTAATTGTAAAAAAAACCAACCAATCATTAAACTTGGTGTATATAATCACCACCAACTACAGTAAATCCTTTTTTTTTTGGTGAATTCCTACTATTTAAAAAATTCACAGATGCCTTTCTTATGTTTTTACACATATTTTAAAGATTCGTTAAACTCAGATCTTATACAGGAAAAACACTTTATAAAACTGCCAATTAGTAGATCATTTCTGTAAGGTGTCTAAAAAACTGATTTATTAACAACAGGGAATGCACCTGACTGGATATTGTTGAAATGAAGGTGTTTTGTTGAAAGTAGTTTCACCAAAACAAAAATAATACAGAACTCAGAAGCACCCTCTCACCTCCTTACTGTTCTCGTAGTAGAACACTCCCAGGACAATGATGTAGACGAGAGGAATGAAGAACGTGGAGTGAGTGTAGAACTTCTGCTCCTTCATGAACACATCTGCCCTGTCACACAGATAGAAATATCCCATGATGATGCCCATCCTGCCGAGGGCCTTGAACAGCTCCTTGGGGCCGGGGGCGGCAGCTGCAGTCGCCGGCTTCTTCTCCTCCAGGCTCTCTACGTCCGGGGGCACATGGCGGCGTTGATGGTTGTTGCCGAGGACGTGGAGGACGACGAAGACCACGGCCGAGCCGAGGAAGAAGAAGGCTGACAGTTTCTGCACGAGGCTTATGGGGGGCACTGTCTGGCAGCAGGAACCGTCAATGGGGCGCAGCTTGTTGTTGCACATAGAGTTCATGAGGACCATGGCTCCCTGAGAGGGGATTACACAGGGGGGAACGTTTTGAGATCCTTTACTGAAATAACAACACTATCAAAAAAAGTATCCAAAATAAGTAGAATTCCTGCATTTATTTAAAAAGTCTTGTTTAGCCTAAAAGTATGAAGTAAATGTAACTGCATTATAAAACTAAAACAACAGGCAGCACAATGGTCTATGTTCCAGTTTAAATTATGAGAGTCGTATTATTGATGCATTCACATGTAAGTATTTTAATGATGTTGTAGGTCAGACTGCTTGATGGTTTCATGTGTATAGTTTCATCTTTAAATAAAAGTACTCTGTATAATTGTTCAATTTCAGAATTTAAATGTATTACCTCCACCGAGGTGATTATGTTTTATGGTTTATTTATTTGTCAGCTGGATTAAAAACAGAAAGAACTGGCCTGAATTTATATGACATTTTGCGGAAGGTTACTTTTCACTTTCGATAACATATGGCCATGTTGGAGGTCACAAAATGCAAGTACTAGGCTGTCACAACATCTGAAAATGAACCATTGAGTATTTCTAATTGCCAACAAATAATCTTAAATTAAAATAAATCCTGCTTACCACATTCCTGGTGCTTTCAGGCAGGTGCAAGCCGTCATCTGACTGGGCGATAGTCTCCAGTGCAGCCTGACGGGCCGCAGCCAACAGCCTGATCCGGGACCTGCCCTTACGGTTGCTGCTGTTTAGCACGTCTGCCGCCGCCTCATTGTACTGCTCCAACTGTTGGTTAGTGATCATCTTCCTGTTTTCACTCAACACCTCCTCATTTACTGGGTCTAAAGGATAGAGGTGTTAAGGTGTTTTATTGCAGTGCGAAGATTCAATGTTTTGTTCCATCATAGGCACTAATAGACTGAGGATAGGATGACCTTTATTTTAGGTCAACATCCAAGTGAGTATATCCCTGGTTCCCTCTACAAATAAACATATAAGGTATAAGCAAACTACGCCATGGTTGCATTACTTCATCGCCAGTCCAATGTGCACGAGTGAAGTATTTACTTACAGATTGTATGTTGTAATACAAAATGTAAAAATATCTTAAGCTTGTGTTAACCAAGACTTTATTTCAGATATCTGACCTGTTGGCTTTCAGACAAGGGAAATTAAATGAAAACTCTTCCGGATTTAAGGACACATTCCTGCAGCAATCTAGGGTAATCCCATTTATATTAAACGCAGTAATCACATCAGAGACTTACCACTGTAGTAAAGGGAACAGGCAGTAATACCTAGGTGACAGATCATAAATGAAGCTGATGTTACCTTGTAGAACCCAGTAGACCTCTCCGTGGTCAGCCAGCTTCTCCAGGTGCACAGCGATGGCTGTCAGGTTGACTTTGTACTGCTGCAGTGTCTCGCTGCTGCCACTGCGCAACTTGATGGACCACTGTGGTGAATGGATTAATGGAAGAGATTAAGATGGACATAAATCAGACACCACCTTGTTTTTGTCTACCGTGAAATGTGCAAGCATTGCTAATCACTCATTTATACAGCTTACTGTTGCAGCTCCAAGGATGACTACATCTGGCTTTAATGAACCTTCCTGCAAAACACGAGAGCAGTTGAATTAGAAAATCAAACTCGTTTTACAACTCAAAGACAATGTTTAATAAAACGTACTTGTTTAATAATGCTCCCTACTTTTAGTACCAGTTAACGTTTACACTTACGTGTGTCCATGATATCAAGCGCTCCTTCATGGAATTATTTGCCTCTGGATACCAAAGGAATTCCTACACACAAAGAGGGCGTAGATGTTGAATCAGAGAAAGATTTTACAGACTGAGAAAAAGAGATAAAAAGTTAAAAACACATCCAAAAATCGCTTACCACATTGACAGAGGAACTTTTGTGTAGAAAGGAAATGTCCTCATGCTGCAGACATGACATGTGGACAGACAGAGAGAAAGACTGTTTTCTCTACAGTACATTAGACCAGACATAAAATAGTGACGGCTGCTGCATGATTGCCATGCATACTAATGCTGAATTATTTGTTGAGGATATGTTTTGCAAACCACTTGATATTAACGTCCCTGTAGTTTTTTACATTTGTTACTCTCTGCCTGCACTTCCAAACAAGTCTTTGGTTGGTACCTTGAATATAATGGTTTGATCCAATACTTTAAGTTAATAAAGTTTTCAGGATCTTTTTTGCAAAAACATCTGAATGTTGTTAACACAATACAAATGCTGGGTTTATATGGTGATCAGTGTTTATGGTATTCTGTCATAATTACCTTGTTTCCAACTTCTCTTTGCTCAGGGTCAATAATTTTGATGAAGGAGTAAAAAAGCTGCCTGATCCGTGAATCGCCCACAAAGACCACTCGCTTTGGAGCAAGGCAGTTGTTGGCTTCACTGTTAGACAAAAATGACAGTGAGGAATCTGAAAACTGCGAGGCATAACAACTGCAGATAGCAATCATTCAAGTTTGGGTTGTTCATACTCAACAATCTTTTCTCTGACAAAATTACCCATCCCCCCTTACAGACAGACACACCCAAATAATAATTGCAAACCATTTATTTCTTCTTCTTTGTCTCAAATGTACTGTACATATTGTGACGAGGCCCAGTTAGAATGACTCACTTGCTTTTGTATTTGTGCATCATGCAGCCATACGGCTGCCATACGCTCTCCCCCAAGTATCGTCCTTTGGAGAGCAGCCATTCACATGAGTCTCCGCCTGAAGGCAAAAAACAGAGAACTCCCCAATAAGACCAAACAAAAAAACGCTGCTCTTGCTTTCACTCAGTTTCTCTGTGACTATGACTAAAACCTGCAGTCCAATAAGACCCCGTCTTTTCATTCAGCGCTGTCAAAAGACTAGAATACAATACAGGGCTCAGCTAGGGGCCATAGTAAAACATAAAGCCATCAGCAATTTAGCTCAACCATAAATCTCCCCAGCTATTCATTTTTGTGCAAAATGAATGGAACCATCAGCAACGGAATCAAACTATAGAAAGAGACGAAACTAGGTTCTGGGGGCTGGAGAGATCTGAGAACATGAAGTGTAATCGCCAGGAAAAGCAGATGCAATCAGTGTGTGCACAGTGGTCTGAGTTTCCTATCCTTTTACATGAACAAAGTCCATTCTATGCAAACCAAATGGGAGGCGTGTGTAAGCCAATAAATATGCATTTATAACCAAACCACGGGCTGTCATTAGTCGTAGGATGTGTGACAAGAACAATGACATCCAAACTGTTGTAATCAATTCAACAAATACATCTTTATACGACCAAGCCAACGCAAAAATGTTAAGGAACTCAATTTGTTTGCGTTACTACACATCATTACTTACAGGCTTTATCGACGGTTTAGCGTGCTTATGTGTACCTAACGGAATTGAAAATATATCCTAAAAAGAAATATCCCATTTTGTTAATGGTTAGCTCCATAAACCTACACATGTCTTCTCCAGCAGTAACAAAGTGTGTCCTGACAGGAGCATGTAAACACAGCTAAATGCAGTGTTAGCTTTATCCAGCTAAGCTAACCAGACAAAGCTGATTTAAGTCTTTGCAGCTAAGTGACCAATCGCGAATTAAAGTGTATACATGGCACCATTTATTTGCATTGTCTTAGACTTGTAACCTACATGTCACACCTCTACACGCAACACTGTATAACAGCACTGTACTGACCCGCAAGATAAGTACTCGCAGAAACAAACAGCTAGCTAGCATTAGCATTAGCTGATGTCAAGTGCTTCCCTCCCTGCATCAACATAAACTTTAATAAACCACTTACCTCCATAGTACCGCGAAGCTGTGTGGAACACGATGAGTAAACTGACGAGAACCAGCGATATCAATTTGGCATTTTTTATGGTGAAATGTTGATTTATTTCGCGTTTGCCCAGGCTATAGGCCAGGACCGCCATCTTTGCTCCTCCATGACAACAAGCACCTGTGCGGTGTAACAGCGGCGCTCCTCCGTGTGCACCATCTGCCGGGGCTGCGTTCAACAACACCGCCTCATTATGCTCCATCCCCGCTGGTTAAAGCAGGTGCAGATCAAAACAAGTACATAGAGGTCTATAAATTATTGAAATAATCCAACAAACAACTATAGTCGGTTTGGAATATTGTATCGGAGTTTAAGTTCTGCAAGAGGAAGAGTTTGAAGTAGTCTTCCTCGTAGGGGGAAGCACTGGTTAGCGGATGATAGGGAGGATCTTTGGCATACATGAACAGATAGGACTGGCGTTAATTGCGGAGCCTGTTTAGAGTTACAAAGAACAGGGAGGTGGTAGTTTAGGTATTTTGAACTTAGGTCGAAGTTGAACTACCAGAGTGTAGTGGCGGCGCTAGGGGGTGGCTACTTGGGCTCAAGCCCCGGATGTTTTCTGAAAAGCCCCGGATGTTTCACTTTTTTTTGGAAAATGTCTCGGGAGTAATGTGCAGTTATTGTCATTGAAGCAGGTGCCACAAGCTGCAGCAGTATCAGCAGCTGACAACAATGTCATCAGCAGCAGTGAAGAAATGGATGAGGTTTCAGGTTTATGAATCTAATGGTGATATCTGCACTCTGGCTGACTGAGTAAGAAGTGAGAAAGAGTGATGTAACGTTAATCTTATAGCTAGTAAACATGGAGTAACCACACTAAGTATACCCTTATATGTTAGTATGTATACAGAACATGACTAAAAATTATCCTAAGATGTAACGTTAACCCTTCATACCTCAGTCTACTTTTAAGACACTAAAATAACTTATTCCAATTTTTATTTAGTTTTCGTGCGTGGAATTATACCGGCTCTCGTTTCAGTACACATAACAACGGAACCATAGCAACGGAACTGACAGGCACCGGAACTGACAGGCAACAGTCAGAAACGTGACTCTTACACTCTTTACGTCACAAACAAAGATGGTGGGTGAGAATAGATCTTTAAAACGATAAGCAATACGCCAGAATCAAGGTGAGACTATCCGCATCCTTTAAAACTCTACGCACATTCGTTTCACCGAAATAAGTAAACGACTGTATTTGAGNGAGTTAAGGCATTAGTTTGCTTCATTAAAGGGTGTTAATGAATAAGTGTTCTCCAGTGCCTTTTGTCCGCTTTAAAGGGGACCTATCATGCAAAATGCACTTTTGTACGTCTTTTATACATGAATATGTGTCCTCGGTGTTCCAGGGATCTCACCAAGTGTCAGAAAACACAACCCTCTCTCTTTTCCTCCATACCCAAATCTCTAAAAACGGGGCTGCAACGGATCCGATACAGACTGATCCAGATTTGAATTATTTTTCTACGTCACAGAAGTGGTGCTCCGCTTCGTGGTCAATTCTCCACCTATCAGGGGAATGTGGGGTTGGGCCACGGCCCGGCCATTTCCGCTCGAAAGTGCCGGAGACGCTGTAGTACATATGCCAAGCCTGTAAGTGGCGCTGTAGTCTGCCACAAAAGCAGCGAAGAAGACTTCCCTTGCATGGTTGCCCTTCTGTTTATTCTCCGCTGTGGCTCTTTTTCTCCCTCCCCGAGGCAAGCGTTTGCTCCTGTAATTCAATGCAATCCCTCCCCGTCGAGGCAAGCACTGTAATTCTCTCCGGTAATCCACCAGCAGATGACAAACACCCACCTCTCCGCCTCTTCCAAGGA
>NW_011366650.1:0-4848 GCF_000735185.1 Notothenia coriiceps | reverse complement strand
CAGATTGTTGCAGGACAAGGAGTTTTTCATATGCAAACACACACACACACACACACACACACACACACACACACACACACACACACACACACACACACACACACACACACACACACACACACACACACACACACACACACACACACACACACAGGTGCATCCAGGTAGATAACCTGTTGTCATGCAATTTTATCACCCCGGATGACGTTACAATTTCTTTTAAGGGGGCTCTGTCACCTGCAAAACAAAGATAACCACTTCTGACACCCACGCTATGTCAACCTTTTGGAATGTATTTGTATTCTTTCCAATCTTTTCATTGTAATAAAGAAAGGAATACAACTGAATACTTCCACCACCTAACTTAAAGTGTGTTCACACAAAACTGAGCTAACTTGACCAAGGGATCATTGTTACAAACAATCCTAAAACATTAGCTATAACTAGCTAGCATCTCTCTTACAGACTGTGTGTATGTGGAGTGTTTGTGTGAATACAGCTCACACATGACCAGGAACTCGGCGTGTAGCACTATCACATCCACAGCATAGTATTTCTGTTTGGAAGGCAGTCCTGGACACTATCACAGCTAAAGGCTGACGTTAGCAGCTCTATCCTGCTCTTTGTTTGATTTGGGGAAGTTGAAACTCTGGCATTGTTAGCCCAAATAGCATTACGCTAGACACGAATATCTGTTTGTTCTCATTCTTTCTCTTGTATGTAAAAGTGAGAACATACTGTTTGAAAATGTAAAAAAGTATGTAAGCTAAACAGTCAAAGTTGCTGTTTTATTTAACAATGGAACCCTTAATTAATTATTCATTGAATTATAAGAAAAATGCTGTCTTACATGTACATTTATTGACCTAACATGAATATTTTTAGGGTTCATGTTTTGATACGTTATATTCTGGAAGTCAGCCAGAGAACAATAACTGCAAACGTGCTCTATGACAATAGAACGCTTGACAGTTGTATTAAGAGCATATCTCAAAACCTATTATCGGCTGATAACAATAAGCCTCTGGGAGTGAAGGCCAATATTTAGGGCCAGCAGGTATAGTAAGCCAATACTTCCTCTTCTCTGTGCTGGTAAGTGCTAAGTCTGAATGGCAACTTTAGACAGGATAATTGACTTAACGACATCTACGACTTAACTGTTCTTCAAAGAGCCAGTTTACAAGCTAATTTCTTAGGCTGAAAAAAGTGAAATCATCGTTAGTCGATGGGTTCTAAGACTTGGTTTTGGCATATGGGCTGTTAGGCTTTCCACACTACAAACAGAAACCAGAACACTTCTGATACCAAAATGTTGTCCCGTTGAGATTATATTGAGTACCTGAGCGGAGGAGTGCTCTAGGGACGATCAATTGCACGGCATTGTCAGTTTGCATGACCTTACTTGACTTTAGATCTTTCCATTGGTATTTATCGAAGCCCGAAATCCAGTTATACTTGATCATTTGAAAGCATTGGGATCTTAATAACCCTGTGTGTCAGCACACTCCCCTAAAACCATTTAATTAAGGTTTATTAAAAGTTTTTAAGTGTGTCAAGCTCCAAATTAATGTAGACTAATATTTGTATGCCTAAGTGTTGAATTTCCTCACTTAAGGGGGGCAGAGTAAACTGGCTGCTCCTGAATCAGCGAGAGGCAGACGTTTTCTGGAAGGGCATAGTGAGGATTGCAAAACAGGAAACACAGGGCCTTGATAACTCTCACACACACACACACACACACACACACACACACACACACACACACACACACACACACACACACACACACACACACACACAAAAAGTGTGTGGGCATGTTGCGTAGGGCACTTGGTAATGTGTTAGAGTGAAAAAGAGTGTGCATGTGTCACAGCAAAAGGCCCCCTTCTAATTCTCTCTCTACACACCTCAGTAAGTACAGGATGTGTGCAAGTTGTGAAGTTGAAGATGGGTGTAGGACTGACGGTGTATGCCAACATGATCACATGGTGTGATTGACGGGTAGTTGGCTGTCAGTCGCTCTGCAGGACTAACAGGTACCAAATAAAAGAGGGCTATTTGAAGTGAGAAGAAAGAAACATCAAGACAAAACATCATAAACATAAGGAACAGTAACATGAGAAAAGTGCTCATCATGATGGATGAGTACCTGCTTCTCTTCATCTCTATGTATCTGCTTCTCTGTATACACACAAACACATTCAACACGGTGTAGTCGGTGTTGCCGATCCTGGACAAGTTTGAACATGCACATTGCCCCGTGATCACTTGAGCACACAGTACACAGATGTTGAGCCAGCACTTAGTGTAGAGTATCATTTCATCAGAAACTAAATAGGGTCAAGGAAGTTGTTGTAGCAGTTATAACTTTAACAAAATATCCTACATCCTTTAATGTTACAGTTATGTCACTGTATATTTTGATGTAAACTCACAAAATACAACATACTTTAAAAGTCAGGGTTTCTTACCCAAATCTTTGTCAAACTGTGTAAAACACCTGCCAGTTTTTCTGTTCATCAACAGTGATGCATTCTTCTTAAACGTATTTACAATTTTGTATTCATTCTTGCTATTCATATAAGATACAAGAGTCGGGATGATTAATGATATTTTCTTTGCTGCGCTTCATCGGAGCTTAAAAATGAAAACTGCTATTCTGGTGGTTTGAAAAAGATTAACAAAGCTGGAATTAAGGCACTTTTATTCAACAAAGACTCTTCTGATCTCCGACTTTGAATATGTTTCTTAGCTGACTTTAATCTCCTCCTCACTCCTCAGTTCAGTTGATGTACGGACTGCATCCGTGATGGATTTATAAACGTAATATGTTGTTAAGGTCAAATGCCAACACTTCTCCGACTAAATCCAACAAAATGTTCCTATTTATAAAGGGAATTCTGCTAGCCTCCATTCAGTTAGCATGACGTTTTTTCATATGTATTTCTACATATGTTAGTAAGGACATAGAATTGGGTTACATTTTTATTACAGTTATAAAGCTAACGTCCAGTGGTAGATTATATTGTGATTTGATGATAGTAGCCTCAACACTTTGACCAGAGAAGACAAGGCAAGGCAAGTTTATTTAAATAGCACCTTTCAACACAAGGCAATTCAAAGTGCTTTACAAAAAATGAAAGACATTAAGAAAATGGCATTTAAAAACAGTCATTAAAAATATAATATAATAAAGATAATAAAATAAACATTAAAAGAAAAAATACATGGATAAAAGTTACAGTGCAGTTTAAGATGTGAATACTTCAATTAAAAGCAGCGGCAAAAAGAAAAGTCTTCAGCCTGGATTTAAAAGTAGTCAGAGTTGCAGCGGACCGGCAGGTTCCCCCAACACCCCACCTACCCCACTCTCTTAGAGAAGACTCTAAGGAAGACATTTTGTGTTTTTTGGCTGTTCCAAAAGATTTCTTCCTAAAGTCAAACTTAGAACAGACTTCTGCTTTAGATCTTAAGAACATTTATAAAATGCAATAACTCAAATTTAATTGGTTTCTTCAACCCTGAATCAAACATACAAACCAGTAGTGTGTCTGGTCATTTGAAAGTTAAAGAAAAAAGCCCAATGCAGGACATGGACAACATCTAACTGGCCCATTCAGTAAAGAGAAACAATATTGAAAAATGATTTGTCTTTACCATTATGTGGAATATACTGTATGCTGTGGTAGGGGTGGATGTGTGTGTGTGTGTGTGTGTGTGTGTGTGTGTGTGTGTGTGTGTGTGTGTGTGTGTGTGTGTGTGTGTGTGTGTGTGTGCGTGCGTGCGTGCGTGCGTGCGTGTGTGTGTGTGGGGGGGGGGATTCTCTGGAACAGGATGTAGCCGTGCAAACGCCTAAAAGTTACTTTTGCTTGTGTTTACTCAAGAGATGAAGTAGCAAAAAAGAAAAAAGATCCTTTAAGCCTCAGGTCCGCAATGTACCCATGCTGGGGAATTTACCACAACCTGTCAGTCACCCGAGTGAGGAGAAGGTGCCACCTGATAAAAATCTGGTTTGAGAGTTACTTCATATCATAATGTAAACCTTCAGGCACACGAAAAGAAAACATAATACTTTACAAATATAGAGCTGAATAGATAACTTGGCAAGCAGCACAGTAGAATGCAAAACTATGCAAATGTTATGCAAAGAGTGACTCAGCGCAATGATGGAAAGTTTCTTCTTGGCTCGGACACACATTTCCACTGTGGCAGAAAAAAAAGGTTATTTGTCCTAAATCAGGGGTGGGGAACCTCCGGCCTCCGGACCGTATACGGCCCGCGATACCATTTGGTACGGCCCTCGAGGTAATTTATAAACACACGCAAAAAAGAAAAAATTCAAGAAATCTAGACCGCAAAATAATTAAACAAGCTTGTTTTTCCTGGCCAAGGTCAGGGTCATTGAACACAACACGAGCCTAACGTATCATCACGTGGTATATGTCTCGTCTGACAGGAGTGTAGTTCTAACGGAGAGCACCAGAACGCGGCTCCGGGCCGGGACTTCACAAATTACAATACCCATAAGGAGCTGTACACATGCCGCAGTTTTTGCGTGGCTATGTCTTTAGTTGAAAGCCCAGTGGCGATCTGTTCATCTGTCATACTGATCATACAGTCAATAACGTTGTTGTTATTAGCATCTGGTTAGCTAGCTATGCTAACGAATATAAGAAGCTTTTTCTCCAACCAGTGAGGTAAAGGCACATCTTTATATGATCATTATAGTTATAGAAAAATATGAGAATAAAGAAAAGAACATCTGCTTCCAGTTCTGTTTCATATGGGTGTTGAGAGATGTATCCATAGATCTGTTCATGTTGCTCTCAAAGTGCACCAGATTGATGC
>NW_011366649.1:113398-124176 GCF_000735185.1 Notothenia coriiceps | reverse complement strand
ACCCCCTCCTATCGACGGATCTCACACCTACTTGGGATATCACACCTACTTGAGATCTCACACCTCGATCAAAGGGGAGGCGGGACTTAGCTCATTTGCATAAGTAGGGAGAGGTGTGACCTGTCACAGCACCTGTCACTTTCTATGCATACTAATGTGATGGAAGCGGGATGAATAATACTACTAACAACACTAAATGAAATTGGTACATACAACAAGGGCACTCTAATACATCGGCAACCATCCAGTTTTCCAGCAATAGGACCGTATTTCTACAAAGGATATCACAGTAATTTACATTTTAACATATTATAGCATATTATCGCATTATCCTGCCCCAGGTTCGTTCAGAAATTGAGATAGGTCGTTGTTCTTGGTATACTCTATAAAACGTCCCCAGACCTTCTGGAACAGTTCTTGTTTGTCTTTGAGAATGTAAGTGATTTTTTCTAAAGGCAGACATAAAGAAAGTTCCCTAAACCACTGTGCAATACTAGGTTTGCCCAACTTTTTCCATGTTAAGGCAATCACTCTTTTTGCTTGTAATAAACATATATCTATAAAAACTTGTTTATAACGTTGTATGTTTGTCGCTCCGGATATAGGCCAAGTAGGAACATTTTTGGTTACAGCTTTAAGCTGATCACTAAAATATTCTGTACTGTTACCCTAACCTCTTCCCAGAATTCCTTTATTCTTGGACATTACCATAGACAATGGAACAGTGTGCCTTTTCCTTCCCCACATCTGGTGCACGTGTCTGGGATATTAGGGTTAAATGTATTCAGTTTTTCTGGTGTAATATACACTCTCATTAGCCACTTGTATTGCAGAAGCTTTAGACGCGTATTACCCGTCTGTGTTTGGGCCGCCTGACAAGCTGTGCTCCACTGTTCCAATGTTAGATCTTCCTTTAAGTAATTTTTCAAGGCATTAAGTCTAGAGTTGGAGGATTCTGAGGAGAACGCCAGCAGGAGATCATAGAATTCAGATATGATGCCCTTCCCAAAGGGGTTTTTAATTAAAACTTTCTCCAATATAGACATAGGAGGGGCCAGCATGAGTCGATCCTGAAAGGTGCTATATAATTAAATAAACTTGTCTTGCCTTGCCTTCATACTACATTAACCACATTTTATTCCGACCTCTTGATCCATGATGATGTGACTACATGTTAATATGGAAAACTGTTTTATCAGCTTCAGTACCATTTCAGAGTCGAATAACGTTAACAACGACGATTCTATTGATATGTATTGCATTTGATTATTCTGCAAACTGCAGCTAGTGTAATCTTATCGGTGCTTTTATTCTGAAAGTGGAACCGGTAGTGAAGCGGCCAGCGGAAGTAGCAGTATTGTGAAAAAGGAGAAAGACAGAGCTATCACAGGCTGTTCATTTTCTCATATAATAATCTGTTTAATAGTTGTAACCTTAAACAAAACCACTTGTCATGAATGGACTTCCGGTCTGTGTGGTCCCCTGGAGATAACGGCTGACACCCTGCTGAGCTCCAGTGAGTTTTGGAAGAGAGCAGCTGTGTTTACATCTGTTAGCATTGTAGCAGCTAATGTAGCTCAATGCTACACATGAATTAACTAACGCGCCCTGGACTTTAACCGTTTATCCTGGTGCGGAAGAATATTATTTAGTTATATATGGCGTGTGTGTGTATGTATGACAGTCTAGTGTTATACGTGTAATAGGTGATACATATATATATACATATTGCATGATGTACTATAATAATAAGTCAGCGTTATTGAGTGATGTTAGAGGAATAGGACACCTTCTATTAAACTGTAATAATGTTTGAATATTTTCTTTTAATAAACCATTTCATTCTTCAATATCCAAAGTTCTTGATATTGTAAACATCATCTGTTCTGTGTGAACCTACCATCACTCCACTGTTTGATCCTGGTTTGATATGTGATGAAGATACATGTCCCCCTCTCTCAGACCTGTTGATGTCCAGATGTTTGTCCGGTGTATCTGCTGTCTCTCAGGCGATGGAGTTGTCTCAGAGGGACCGGCTGTCGGAGCTGGTGGAGGAGCTGACCACATCTGGACAGCCTCAGCTCCACCCGGAGCGGATGAAGGAGGTGAAGAGGATCTGCAGGTGGGTTCCTGAGGAGAGAGCTGAGAGCAGCGTTACAGCTACTCTCAGCTCTCTCCTCACTGTTTCTGTTATTAGTATTATCTATAAACAGACACAGAAGTGTGAAGCTTTGTTTAATGCTGTTCTGAGTCATCTTTCATACTGAGAAAAATAAAAAAGTGGAGAAAAAGCGGGCAACTGCACCAAAACCCTAGAACGGATGAATAATAATGATGATAATAGAAAATACAAATAATTGCAATAATTCTTCTACTACTACTACTACTACTACTACTACTACTAATATTAATAATAATGATAATTTATGCTCACTAAAATAATGTAAAAAACATAAACATCACTGCATTGATTTTTTGGATTCCTCCATTGTTGGAAAAATGAGTGGACACATTTTGCTACCATAGAAACATTTCCTATTGAAAATATGATTGCAACAAATGAAAATTCACAATGTAAGCCTTATAAGGGCTATGTTTTAAAACAATTGATAAAAAAACTCTTTCAATACATAGCTCTTCAAGCATAATATGTATTGTTCACAGTCAAGCTATTGTTTCTTGATGTTTAGTCTCAGTGTTAACATTGACTTTTTAACAACCTTTCTGTAGACTGTTTTGAGACGTGGTAGGTTAGAATCCACAGGAGAATAAAAACATCAGTTATATAAGACTTTATGAATGTTATATGGTAGGGCTGCTCAATTCATTGTATTTTAATCGTGATTACGATTTTGGCTTGCAACGATTATGAAAACAACATAATCGAAATAAAACGATTATTTTTTTATATTATTATTTTTTGTATAATCTTTTTTGTATTGGTTTTTCAGTTGAATTATACTTAAAGTTCAGGGTAATCAACTGTTAAAAACATACTGTTCACATTTTTTTTTCAATAAATTGATGTTTTCAAAGTAAATGGATAATCGTTTTTAATAATCGTGATATCAATTATTGACCCAAATAATCGAGATTATGATTTTTGCCATAATCGAGCAGCCCTATTATATGGCATTGAATGCAAATGGTTCCTAACTGTGTGTCTCCTCATGCAGAGTGTCTAATGACTGCATCGAGCACGTGTACAACTCTGTGATGTCTCAGCTGAACCAGGAACATGCTGAGGTGCGACTGTCCGCCTTCCAGATCGCCATGGAGCTCTTCTCCAGGTCTCACCACTTCAGGACGCTGCTGGTGGACAACTTCCAGGTACCAGCTTCATGTACCAGGGCTCACCAACACATAGATACCTTCAAAACTATTTATATCTGGATTTCAAAACCTAAAAAAACCGTATTGTGTACATTAACATTGTTACCTTTGTACCTTTTTGGAGCTTTTGCATATGTGAGCTGTGTCTTGTTCCGAGCCTCTGTTCTCCATCGTCCTGCAGGAGTTCCTGGAGTTGACCGTGGAGACAGACTCGGAGCAGCCCCTCCCCCCTCCTAAGGAAGTAGCCAGGAAGTTGAGGGCACAGGCCATCCAGGCTGTCCAATCATGGCAGGCCTCCTATGGGACAGCCTATAAGAAGTTAGCATTAGGCTTCCACTTCCTCAAACAGGTGAAGAAGGTGAGTGGGCCCAACTTTCTCTTTGTTGCTGCCAGACACACGCCCAAGATTTAGGGTCAGAAGGTCTAACAACACGTTACGTAGATAATATCCCTGTATCGTTTTTATATATATATATATTGAAAATATTGAGCCATTTACTGACCACAAAGTTAAAATGACAAGAATAACATATACACAGACATAGAGTATATCTACCAACTGTATGCTTCTAAGCAAATATACCTGGTTATTTTTCTTAGATGAGCCCAAGATGCACAAAAAAAGAAAAGCCTCTTTTGAAGGCTTATGAAAATAAATCTACACACTTATGTAAATATATTTAACATGTTCATTCAAATGCTCAATGTTTTACTGTGATATCTTGCTTCAACAGTTATTTTAACACTTTATTTTTATTTTCTTTGTATTATTATTTAAATGTTAAATGGGATAAATAAAGTTCCATCTTATCTTATCTAAATGAATGATTCAGAATCACTTAAAATGAATGTAATAGCATTTCATTCATGAACACTCATAATTAACGTTAGAGTTTACAGGTAGTTTGAACAACATTGAAAATCATGCGATGTGTTTAACATTACAGTAAAGCTTCACCTCTGTTCTGTGAATTCCCCACTCAGCTGACCAATCATCAGTTAGCAAAGGCCTCTGGGGGAGGACCTGTCCTCTGCTGTGAGTAAAGTGAGGCGTCTGTGTCCTCAGGTGGACTTCCAGGATGCTGAGGCCCGGACCGTATCAGAGAGGAGGAGGGAGGAGGAGAGGCAGAGGAAAAGGGAGAGGATATACAAGGAGAGAGTGGAGGCAGCCTCCACAGACATGGAGGGTAAGCCCCCCCCCCCTGTGATGATGAACAGCAGATTCCCTCACGAAGCACAGACTAACAAGGTTGTTTCTCCGTCAGAGTCTTATCAGGAGATCGAGGCCACACTCACAGAGATGGAGTCCTGTATGAGCCTGCTCATCCCCGGGTTCCACTTCACAGAGAGCCACACAGCCAATAGCAGCCCTCCACACTCCCAACCAGCCAATGAACCGTCAGCAGTGGAGGACGAGCCCTGCTGCAGCAAAGACCTGCAGGAGGAGCGGACGGAAGGGAGGGTACAGGAGGAGGAGGAGGAGAAGAATAATGACTCAGAGGAAACGATAGGAGACATGAAGGAAGGGAGGACAGAGGAGAGGGATTTAGAGGGGAGGGGTGTGGATGAGCAGGAGGAAGAGGAGGAGGGAAAGGAAGATGAGGAGGAGGAGGAGAAGGGAAAGGAAGATGAGGAGGAGGAGGAGGAGGAGGAAGAGGAGGAGGAAGAGAAAAGTAGTGAGGAAGCGTTCATCCGGAGCTCTGGGCTGATATCTCACTCCTACAACCTGGACCTGAACCTCAGCCCTGGTGGGTCCAAACACACACACACACGCACGCGCGCGCACGCACACACACACACACACACACACACACACACACACACACACACACACACACACACACACACACACACACACACACGTATATATCGAATACTGACTGTCAATCAACATTTTTAAACTTCCAGACTAGTTTCTTTAGGCTGCGTCCTTATGTGTCTGGCATTGTGATTGTTTGCTCAGAAAACCTTTGATGTCCCCTTCCTACTATCTCCTACCTAACACAGACAACATCATCATTAGGGTGTATCATGTGAGAACTCTGTCATATTTTGTAGAAATACAATCGGATATTCTCCATGTAAGGTTTTAGTTTCCTTCTCTTTTCCAGGTCTTCATGTCAGGGAGACGGAGGATAATGAGGCAGTGGTTACCACGGTGATAGACCTCCATCGGCTGATAATGAGCAAACACCTACCAGCTGTGCAGAGCTGGGTTCAGGTCAGTACACACACACACATACACACACACACACACACACATACACACACACACACACACACACACACACACACACACACACACACACACACACACACACACACACACATAGGCGGAAGAAGTATTCAGTGTGTGTGTGTGTGTGTGTGTGTGTGTGTGTGTGTGTGTGTGTGTGTGTGTGTGTGTGTGTGTGTGTGTGTGTGTGTGTGTGTGTGTGTGTGTGTGTGTGTGTAGGTGTTCACTAAGTCGTGTGCTGAGCAGCGTCTCCTGCAGAGGGCTCTGGATCTGAAGAGGAGTTTGGAAACTGTGCTGCAGAAACACAAAGAGCTGCACATCGACTACAAGACCAGACAGCGCAGAGTGGTGAGTGCCCCCCCCAGCTACATCTGTCTGGGGGCTGAGCTGAGTCTAAGGACATCACGTCATGTCCTTAGACTGGTCAGGTTAATAACTCATCACTAGCATATGAACAAATATAAAATCAATTCATAAAGAAAGCACCCAACTTGTGTTTCTGACACTCACCAAGGTGTTTGTTTGTTAGGCTTCTGTACCGGCAGGATTCAGGCTTTTGAATTTCGCTGATTGTACTTATGTGGAGAGACTTGGGATAAAAGTGATGTATGGAAAAATGTAATGACAAATTGAGTAGGAGGGACCAACTAGTGGAAAGCTGTAGGAATGTGTTATTTTCCTAAATAGCAGCGGCACTTCAGAGGGGAGAAGAAATGGGAACGGGTGTCGTCAATTTGACTTTAAAACAAGGTGTTACAGATAAACTACTTTAACTATATTTCAAATACAAGGGATAAGGTTAGCTGATAGCTTCTGTATTACATTATACCTGCACTCAGTGATGAGGGGAAACATCTATGATGAGCAGGGAAATAAATGACGAGACACTTCAGATGAACATATTGACACTTTGAAGACAAGCCTACAGACAGAGGATTTAGCAACACATCTTTCTATATACAGTGTTTTGTTAAGAAAGAGCATGGCCAGCAGAGGGCAGCATGCTACTGCAAATGAGACAACATCAGCACTACACACACTACACACACTATACACAACACACAGGCCACACACTATACACAACACACACAACACACAACACCCAACACACACTACACACAGGCCACACACTATACCCAACACTCACTACACACAGGCCACACACTATACCCAACACACACGCCACACACTATACACTACACACAGGCCACACACTATACACTACACACAGGCCACACACTATACACTACACACAGGCCACACACTACACACAGGCCACACACAACACACAGGCCACACACTATACAGTACACACAGGCCAAATGATGCTTCACACGAGGGGATCTAGTGAGCAAGGCCAGATGCGGAGGCGTGATGAGCCTGGATGAGCTACATCAGAAACCTCTCCACAGTGAGGTTTAATGCTAAACACATATAGGAATAAGTTAAACTACTCTTCATATTTTTGCTCTGTATTTGGAGAAAGAAACTTGGTGTGAATCCTGCATCACATCAGTTCTATCTCTCAAACTTGAATTCTCATCGGCTCACCATTAATGACATTGAGAGACTTTGGAGATACTAAGTCCATATTGAAGCTTTCTCAGGCTCAGAGGTACCAACCCCATGGAGTGTTTCTAACCTTAACCTCGCAGGTGATCACCTACAACCTACTGGGCATGTGCACTCCTCCAAGTGTGACTATTATCACTAGTACTCATAAACACACTTTGTACAGTGTGCATAGCAGAGCCTCAGCAGCACCATCTGGTGGCTGCTGACAGGACTGCAGCTCCAGATGCTTGTCACCACTACGGTCAACACAGCTCTCTGTTTTTTAGAAACAGCCAGTCTTTGAACTGTGGAAAACACAATCATGAAGGACCCGCACCAGACACACCTTGACATACAGCCCACTTCTGCTTTCAGTCATATTAAGTGTTCAGGCGGACAGCAATTAAGAACAACAAACCAAGTCTTTGTTGGCTTTAGACATAAGATGGATACAAAGCATAATGCCAGTTAAATGAACACATTTCCTTTTGATGATGAGATGTGCACCCTGTGTTGTTGTGTTTCCATGTGCATGCCTCTGAACGTGTCCTCTTGATGTTTTGTTTTCAAACGTCTCTCCTGCATTTCTGCGTGCTCCCAGGGGGAAGCACCACGATAAAGACAGAGAGCGGGAGGATGGAAATATGAATAGAGAGGTGAGATAGCAAAGCACAGCCATAATGCATAACGCATCAGAGACAGAGAGGAGAAGTTGGGGAGCAAGGGGGAAGATGTACCCATTCATTCCCTTCAGAAGCACTAATGTGCCGCGGCTGACACTGATACGTCTGTCTGGCTCCTGTTCATCACGCTCAGCCGGGCTGCTGGAGCCGGCACAGAGAACCTGCCATTGGGAAGCTCTCCTTCCTCACTAATTGCTGCTTTGAGAGGTTTTCATTGCTCTGTGCTTCAGAGCTGGGCTAACCCTAATACACACCTGCAGTGGGGAGACAGAAACAAGAGAGGGAGAGAGCAATGAACAGCAGGCGGCTGATTCAGGGTTTAAAGGTCCAATGAGTGCTTTGTGCTTTTGAAGAAAGGCGTAACAAAAACACACATACAACTTCTGTATGTGGCACATGCAAAGGTTTTGCTTATCAAAAGCTTATACCTGCAGGATTATTTTTGAGTTGGTATGGATGAATGCACTTGTGTGGAGTGACTTGAGTGGAAGGTGTCCACCTGTAGGAATGTATTATCTTCCTAAAGTAATATGTACAGCAGAGTGGACAGAGGCCGCCGGTTGGAAGCTCTCACACCAGCTGCTGCTTTGAGAGGGTTTCATTGCTCTGTGCTTCAGAGCTGGGCTAACCCAAACACACCTGCAGTGGGGAGACAGAAACAAGAGAAGAAGAGAGCAATGAACAGCAGGCGGCTGATTCAGGTTTTAAAGGTCCAATGAATGCTTTGTGCGTTTGAAGGAATAAAAGTTGTGTAGTGTGAATCCATCGCAGAAGAGTGACAGTGACAGAGCGCCGGGCGCCTCGCTCCGCCTGCTTATCACTGTCAGGAGCAGTCTGCTGCTCCACAGCCCAGCCCCGCGATAACCACACAACTTACAGCCCCTTTATCATAATTAGCTTTTCCTTTTTAGCCTTAAAAGGCCTTCCATTACCGGGTCCTTCTCTATCGGCCCGCTGACACGCCGCACGATTGGTTTCTCTCTCAGCGGGCCTCTCAATACAGTCTCCCATAACGGTGAGCAGGGGAGAGGAGAGGGGGTTAGGGAGGCAGATAGAGAGGCTTGTTATTCAATAAGACTATGAGACGGGCTGGAGACACATCTGCATCACGCAGGGGATTACTGCTGGAAACAGAGATGTCACCATTCATGGCTGACGGCTCTGTGCGTGGGATATTGGAGTTTCACAAAGCAAAGAAGAAAACATGCTTTATTAATCCAATCAAATCTCATTTTCACTATGTCATTATTTTAAAGAACACACCTAGGCCTGAAATACACCCGAGAACACATGGTTGGGGTTAGCAGTTAGCACACTTTGTATTTGGTCCAGCCTCCAGTTCATGCCATGCCCCACTGTAGCATGTGACTGTTGAGGTCCAATCTGGTGTGCTAATGCTAATTTAGCATGCAGGGTCTTGAAGCTGGTCCAATTATCTAGATAGAGACTTGAATTCTAGCCAAGGAATGGTGAAGCCAATCTGATGGCAAGACCTCTGCACTGTGTGCTCAGTGTGTGTGAAGGCAGCTGAACCCAAACACAAGCCCCTGCTGTTCTGGAGTCTCTATATTTGGAGTTAGCTCCTATACTCCGCTCTAGAGCTGCACAATTCATCACATTTCTCGATGGAAATATGTAATATTGAATCTGCAGGAAGCACATCATTTGATAAAGGCTAAATGTGTGTTCAAATATTATGTTGGTTAAATTGTGGAGCCTGAATTCTACATAATTTAACAAAACATATTTGTTTGGTACAGATCCTCTTCAAAAAGTCACTACTGAATAATTGTGATATATTTGAAATGATAATAGGAATTCCAAAGCAAACGTAATACATTTCCACAATAAGTATCATCTCATAATAATTGAAACACCAGTACAAATAATCAAGATTAGTTATGTTTCCAAATCATGCAGCCCTTCATGGTTCTATCCAGCTTCTCCGCTATCATAGACAGGTTGTTAGAGGTGGTGTTAAGCTCCGCTAAGCCCCCCTCTGGAGATGGTGTTCTGAGAGAATGTGAGCTGAAGCCAGGACTGAACTGTGGAGAGTCGATCTGATCTATAGCCTCTTTGCTCTAGTTTGAACTCCAGGACTTTCAGGTAGGAATAAAGAAGCCTGGCGTTGTCTCTGTTTGCTGAGCACTCGTTTGACACCAGTAGAGTCTTTTTCCCACTTCTAAAGCCTGTCTATTGTCATCTCTGTTTTGAAGTCCTTGGGATGGTTTTTATATCAGGAGATAACACGAGGCCAGGGACTGCTGTGACACATGTAACCTATAGCTGATACCAGCTGATGAAGAAACCGTGGTTACTGTGTCAGTTTCAATGTGGAGAGCAGTAGATCTAATGAGATATCCATGTGTACCTTCCACACATATATACATATACAGTGGGGCAAAAAAGTATTTAGTCAGCCACCAATTGTGCAAGTTCTCCCACTTAAAAAGATGAGAGGCCTGTAATTTTCATCCTAGGTATACCTCAACTATGAGAGACAAAATGAGAAAAGAAAATCAAGAAAATCACATTGTCTGATTTTTAAAGAATTTATTTGCAAATTATGGTGGAAAATAAGTATTTGGTCACCTACAAACAAACAAGATTTCTGGCTCTCACAGACCTGTAACTTCTTATTTAAGAGCCTCCTCTGTCCTCCACTTGTTAACTGTATTAATGGCGCCTGTTTGAACTCGTTATCAGTATAAAAGACACCTGTCCACAACCTCAAACAGTCACACTCCAAACTCCACTAAGACCAAGACCAAAGAGCTGTCAAAGGACACCAGAAACAAAATTGTAGACCTGCACCAGGCTGGGAAGACTGAATCTGCAATAGGTAAGCAGCTTGGTGTGAATAAATCAACTGTGGGAGCAATTATTAGAAAATGGAAGACATACAAGACTACTGATAATCTCCCTCGATCTGGGGCTCCACGCAAGATCTCACCCCGTGGGGTACAAAGTGA
>NW_011366649.1:45679-113347 GCF_000735185.1 Notothenia coriiceps | reverse complement strand
TTCTGCAAAGGGACCAGGACGACTGATCCGTGTAAAGGAAAGAATGAATGGGGCCATGTATCGTGAGATTTTGAGTGACAACCTCCTTCCATCAGCAAGGGCATTGAAGATGAAACGTGGCTGGGTCTTTCAGCATGAAAATGATCCCAAACACACCGCCCGGGCAACGAAGGAGTGGCTTCGTAAGAAGCATTTCAAGGTCCTGGAGTGGCCTAGCCAGTCTCCAGATCTCAACCCCATAGAAAATCTTTGGAGGGAGGGAGTTGAAAGTCTGTGTTGCCCAGCGACAGCCCCAAAACATCACTGCTCTAGAGGAGATCTGCATGGAAGAATGGGCCAAAATACCAGCAACAGTGTGTGAAAACCTTGTGAAGACTTACCGAAAACGTTTGACCTCTGTCATTGCCAACAAACGGTATATAACAGAGTATTGAGATGAACTTTTGTTATTGACCAAATACTTATTTTCCACCATAATTTGCAAATAAATTCTTTAAAAATCAGACAATGAGATTTTCTGGAGTGTGCCTTGGCAGTTTGTCTCTCATAGTTGAGGTATACCTAGGATGAAAATTACAGGCCTCTCTCATCTTTTTAAGTGGGAGAACTTGCACAATTGGTGGCTGACTAAATACTTTTTTGCCCCACTGTACATACATATATACAGTGATGATGTATTGTTGTAGGGAAAGCTAGCATTACGTTAGCGTTGTAAGGATACAATGGGATCTTTCCTTTGGATTTCAGAATATTGTAGAAAATAAGATCTTTGGCAAACACAAGTTTATCATAATTATACATATTGTTCAATGGGTTAATATACATGTAATATCACCACTTAATGATTTTTCAAGCGTTAATGCAATCGCCAGAAGTCAAAAGCTAACGTTGGGCTATAAACAAACTCCAGCACAGTCACATGACTTCACATCCCCAGCGCTAAGCTAAAGGCAGCTGATGTTGGGCATTTTAGTCTCATTGTTAGCAACTGCCGTTTGTATTGCCCTCAGAGGCTTCAGACATTCGCCAGTGGGGTTTTAACTTATGTATTTTGACGTTAAAACAGCTAACGCCTGTGTGACCACACCTTATTTCAGGCATCTAACATTGGCTTTAAAATTAGGGAACAGGAACTGCCAAATGTGAACTCATTTGTGAATTGTAGGACTCATTCCTGATTTTGTTAAGGTGTTTTCATGAGGTCTTCTTTCCCTTCAGTTTTTTGTGTGGACAATAGAGTGCGACACCATGAATGTGTTCACAGAGACAGACTCATCGTGTCTCTTATTGATGACAAGGGTCTCTGGACTGTTCTGAGTTGGACGCATTCTGAGAGCTTTACGTAATCAAAGTAGTGTGTGTGTATTGAAAAACACTGATATACACAGTGTGGGGAACAGGCAGCTCTCACAGTGCTTCCTGCAGCTGTTTCTGAGACACTATATATGTTTGAAGGCAGTTTTCACTATGAGCTATGAGCAGGAGGAAGCTGCAAACTGAAAACATGGGCTTGTGTTTAGGAAAGGATAAGACATGCAGAGTTATTTGAACATATCTGTTTTTTAAGAGTGTATTCAGTCACTTCGGGCTCCATTCATACAGGCCCAGGCCTTGTTTACTGCTGATAACCCATCTTATCACAGTGCAATGGATGTGGCCGCCTGTTTCTCACTGGAGATAAACAAAGAAAGACTATCCCTCTATTTCTCCCTCCTTTTCTTTCCTACATCCATTCTCTGAATGTGTCTCGTTCTCTCGTTGTGCACCAGTAATATGTTTCTCTCCAACTCTCTTTGCCACTATTCCTCATTATGTGTTACCTTCATAGGGAGTCCTGGGCTTCGGTTATTGCAGCTTGGATGGGTTGATCTGTTACTCTATCATGAATGGAGTCAAAGGGGGAGTGTGTAGTGAAGACCACTTCAAAGTAACTGCAAGGAGTAAAGCATTTACCACAAGGGCTGAAAAAGAGCATTCATATGTATAGCGTGCCCGGTCTAAAGGAAGGCTTACTGCCTGGACTTAGAAAGAACACTGCCATTTGTTTGGTGCAACACCTTTGGTAACCCTGGTTACCCATAACGCTCAGTAAGGAAGTGCTTAGTTCCATGCAGTGATAACCATGATGACCTGATGCTGATATACAAAACACGAGTGGTTGAAGGGCAGAGTGGGCATACATTCAATTTGAGTACATGAAGACGAGGAGAAACATGCCTTTACGGTTTGACGTAGGTGCAAAGACAACAAGTCTGATGATCAGGAGTCATTTGTTCCACAAAGCTTATGAAGTTTCATTGAAGTTGTATTGTAATTTGAGCCACTCAGGATTAATTGAAGGTGTCACAAAAAAGTCAAAGTATTGCGATTTGGAGTCCATGAAGTGTCATCTTGTGGCTTCATCAGTGTTCTGAGGAACGTTTAGGAAACACTTTGGACCCAGTCTTCTTCCATCAGGGTCTCTGATGAAGGGAGAGGAGAGGGTTTGCAAAGTGGAGCTGATGGATCCTGTGGGACTCCAGTGCTGTGGTGGGGGGGGGCGGCAGTCTCCTATCACTGACCACAGGCCCTCCCAGGGATCTCTGACGGCCCCTGCACCCTACCACAGTCTAGGTGTGTTCCCAGGGCTTTCAGAGGTCCTCAGTGAAATGAGGAATAGCAGTGTGTAATGTCGGCGAGGATGTATAATAATGACTGTTTTGATCACAGATTGAGACAGGTGGGGGGGGGGAAGTGGATCCGACAACTGGGAATAAGCTGGCTGACAGGGAGAGGTTTGGGAAGCTCTGGACTGGCTAATAGACCTGCCAGCCTAGGTTAGTGAAATAAAGATGTCACCCTATACATCATATGAGCTGACTGCTCCCCGGAGACAAAGGCAGCATCTCTGCGTGTGTGGGGGTGTCGGGCCGGGGGAGTATGATGGGGTAAAGCAGCGGAGAATAAGCTCTGGAGCGAGAGCGAGGGGAGTGGAGAGCCTTTTTCTCATTAGCGTCCGATCCCATGGGATCCTCTCCGGGTCGTAATGAACAGCAGAGCAAGGTGGTAATAGAGATGTGGGATGTTGGGCAGATCAGGCCTGGAACAGGTCAGACTCCACGGCAAGCTTCAGGCCTGATTACTTTGTAAATATGTTGGAATCAATCAGTGGCACTGGCAGTGGACTTCCTATAGAGCCAGGCAGACCCTCACACACTTATCACTGATCTGCATTCACACCCATCACCAGCTGGAAGATGCTTCCAACATGTGCTGGACTTTCACTCTGCTGCCCAATATTGTTACGAATATTATTTTGATTTATTTATGAATTTGACCGTCATTCACAGTTTTGAATTGAAATGAAGTCAGATTCAGGGTTTGACATACTGGTATTTATATGTTGATCCATGCTTTGATGTGTGTCGGTGTGATGGAGACTATTTCATGTTGTTATTGTGTGTTGCTGATGGGAATGAGCTAATAGCTAAACCAGGCCAAATGTCTTCTCTTTTTGAGATGTATGTTTGTACCAGTGAACGATGGAAGTAGGGTCACAGATTGTTAAGTAACTCAAATAACAAGTGCAGGAAGTGGATAGCTTCACCCAAACTAGATGTTGGTCCACAACCTGCAGTAAAGATGATCAGAATACCTGTTCAAACGGACTCCTTATTGCTACAGCTACCTGCTTTTATTAGGAGTTTTAATCATTTCATTATTTATTTTTAACCAAGAACAGAACAACACTAAAAATGCAGCTTTTGACACCTAAGATAGTTCGACCTAAGATGTGTCTTGTAACAAACACACATATCTATTGTTAACAGGAAAAGACAGCACAAAGGGGCAACATCAATAATATATAATAATAAGATAGCAATCCTGTAAGAACTAACTCAGTCACCATGACGACAGCATGATGCTGGTGGAAATGAGTCCCATCAGGATCCATCGGATGCTCTGCCTTGCTGACTCCAGAGATACAGAGGTGGTCAGCAGCACAGAAGGCCACTTAGAAGAGTTCCCAATGTAAGTTCATTTCAAATGTTTAATATTGACCTGTTCTTCTATTCATAGTGAAAGATGTGAATGTTAAAAAAGAATAATACTTTATTATACATACATTACATATACTATCACATTTGCATTTTTGTGTGTAACATTTTAATTGCAGTCAGTATACATTTGCAGGTGGCACATTTGCATATTTGTTACCAAATTCAGAGACAAGATTTTGAGTCTGTCCAGATATTGTATGCCATGTGATAATAGTAGTATGAGCACTATGTCCATAACCCAGCTACACCTGAACTCCTCATATCATGTGAGAGAGTGTTCCTCATGTGTGTGTAATATTCTCACTGTGTTTATACATGCTCATAACTGTTAGTCACTTGTTCTCTTAAGAAAATGTCTTGTGATAATGATGGCACAGCCAATGTGTGTGTGTGCGTGTGTGTGTGTGTGTGTGTTGCTACCTGTCAGAAGACAATGGAGACGTCTCTTGCAGCTTTTCCACCTCCTTGCTCTCTCCCCTCTGCTTCCCTCCCTCCTCCTCTCTCTGTGTGAGTGTGTGATGCTTAACCTGCCCCCCCCCCCTCTCTGCCATACACCTGACTTATGGCTGTGCAGTAATCATTTGCCAGACCTTGGCAGGCTGAGTGTACATTAGCATATAAATAGCAGATGCACTGAGTGCCCATCACAGTCGACTACATTTAATTTTTGGTTTATAAGATTGAATGGGTTTTTAAACGCAGCGCCATCAAACTTGCCAAGAGACAAATGAAGTCAGGGGAGCAGTTGTCCGAGGCAGCGCCCTCACATCATTTTTATAAAGGATAAGAGTCTTATTTAAGGGAGGGGAGAGAGATGAGATGCTATAGAGGCTGAATAATGAAGACACCTGTGGAAGCAGCACCATAGTTCCTAATCCTGTTCACACACTCACTTCTGCTGCCAGTCCTTCTCAGTGTCAGTGTGTGGACATCCAATAATCCCATCTGTGTATCAACGTGCGTGTGCCATTCAAACACTGGTGGGCTAAATGTGCTGCTATACATGACGGTCCTCCACAGCAAACTGGGACACTTTCATGGAGCTGGCTTCTTGCGTGGGGGTCCTCTTGTTAATAAAACTACCTTAATATGTTGCCGTGCTGAAAGATGACAATATAGGAATTTAAAAAACACGTTTCCAGTAAATTGTGAAGCAATGAGGAAGAGGATTGTGATGTTTAGTCTAACACCTTGCGTCAAACTGGCTGTGGAACCCACTGGTTTTGAGACTTCAGTTAGTTGGCTCTGAATATTTCTATTGATTTGTGAATGTCAAATAAAACGGAAAAAACCTAAGTTTACGGAAAATATGCGCCAGGGGACGTTACTAGTTTACTGCTGGCGAACCATAGTAGCATAGCATTAGCCACGTCACTGTAGAAGAGTGGAAAGTAAGACGTGCTTACAAATCAACATGGCTTAGTACGTCTCATAGCAACACGAGCCCAGCTTCAACGTCTTTGGTTGCAAACCCCACGCCCATGTCCTGTTGAAACAGGAAAGGGCACACATTTGCCTTCTAAAGTAGATTGTTCAAAGACACAGCCCTACTCACTTGGACAGCAGCATACAGAATGCTTTGGTGTTGCGTTGGGATTGGGAGCACCCTACATGTGGTGATGCTTTGCCATCTGACACACACACTTGATTTAGTGTTTAGTTTTAAGCAGACGTACCGCAATGTAACAACATGGTGCTTGGTTGAAAACCAAAGAATCCCCAAATAGGTGCATTAACATTATTTCCAACAATACCTTCCAGCTGGAGTTACAAGGGTTACAGTACAGTGTCAGAGTATGATTGCAAACATTTGTATTTATTACAACGCCGTGGCAAAGCATATACAAAGTAAAGGAAAAAGAGACACTGAGACACTTCATAACAGGAAGTGAATGTAGTTCTCTTATCATTTGAGGTCCATCATGCTGGTTTATCAATATCGTTGTGAGCGATAATCTCATCATGGCGTCCAGGTCTACAGCAGAGTGTGGTTTTCACTGTCCATTTGGTCCTGGAATAATACTTCTAACGTTTGGTATGGCAGCAGAAACATAATAACAAATATGTTATTATCTTTCACTGCTTTTATTGGAATTTCTTTTCCAATTTTATCGCAATTATAACAAACAGTGTTATAATGGGATAAATATTTGACAATGAAAATGCTTTTTAATTACATACAGCCTCAACCAAGTACCATGGCTGTCTTTGAAGAAACCTTTGAAGCTGTATAGTTCTAATAAATGACCTTTACTTTAGGAACCACTCCCACAATCCTCCTCTCCATCCAGTTGTTAAATAACTATTTATTTTCCTTTCTTGCCCATTTCCCCTTTAGGAACCTCCTTTATTTGATCTTAGAGTAAACATCTCCATTACAGTAACACATAGCCCAGCTTTACTTTATTATTTATTCTGCTTTGTTCCGGAACTATTTTAATTTCTATCTGGGCCTGTTTTATTGTTAAAGTTAGCAATATCTTTTCAGTCTTTTTCCTATTACAGTGACACATGGCCCTGCTTCTCTCTAACCATCCCTTCTAATTTGTCTGCTAAATCTTGGGTTCCGGTTGTATCTTCTGTGGGATCTCTGCGCTGCTGTGTGATTTTCTCCTTGTGTGTCCCGGAGAATAAACCAAAGCTCTGTTAAAATGCAAAGCATCCCCCGTCCCAGCCATGTTGGGGAATTGAGGCCATATTTTAGCCGCGCTCACCGTCAGCAAAATGTGTCTGAAGGAAAGCTAATTCTGCGGTGAGACTTACAGTGCTGCCAGGCGGGGGACAGCACTCGATGCTATCAGGATTAAATTAAGGTGAATTAGAGACAAAGAGGCTGAAAGAGGGGGAAAAGGGATGATGTTAGGGCAGGGTTTTCCTCCAGCTGGGTGATCACTTCTTAGTCTCAGGTCATTGATCAGAGCAAAATAAACCAGCCGGATTAAAGCAGACAAGCACAAAACCTATAGAGACTATATCTGTGAGGGTGTGTGTGGGGGGGGGATGAATAAGTGTAGCAGTGGACTGGAGTAATGGAGAAAGTTTGGTTTGCTCTGTAAAACGCTCTGTTCTGTTTCATAGCATCCTCTCTTCTCTTTTCTCTGGTTGATAAATAACGTCAGGTCTCAGTATCTCACTCCTCAGGTCAGTCTGTGCAACCCCTTATTTAGTGGGAATGCTGATACAGCATTCCAACTATCTATTCTTCGACGCACGCAATTCTTTATTATTCCGCCGGGTTATTTTGCGCCTCTTCTGCTCCCACATTGAACATAGCAGAAACTCCATTCAAACATCAAAACGTTCAGCTCGGTCGGGAATCGATGGCTATTACTTTTCTCATTAATAACTTTCATAATTCCAGAGATACATCCCATAATTCATCCCATTTTTAACATGGAACATTTAATATGCTGTTTCCATGGAAACGTATCCCTCGCCATAAAACAAGATGTCGCTGCAACTCCAATGGACACGGTCCGGTTGTCCCACAATCTTCACCTGTATATCACCGGTCCATGCCTCAACAGCTCTACGTCAAATCTGAAATCTCACCATATGCCGTTTCCATGGAAAGGCATCCCTCGCCATAAAACACGATGTTGTCGTAACGCCTATGAAAAGGGTCAAAACAGCACCAGACTTNAGGCTGAGGAGGTTCAAAATGGATTCCAGGATACTCTGCAACTTCTACAGGTGCACTATAGAGAGTATCCTTACTGGCTGCATCACGGCCTGGTACGGTAGCTGCACCTCCCTCAATCGCAAGGCTTTACAGAGGGTGGTGAAAACTGCAGAGAACCATCACCAGGACGGAGCTGCCATCCACGGAGGACCTTTACTCCCAGCGGCTCAGGAAGAAATCCTCCGGATTATAAAAGACCCCCATCACCCCAGCCACAAACTGTTCAGTATGCTGCCGTCTGTTCAGTCTGCTGCCGTCAGCTTCATCCCGCAGGCAATAAGACAACTGAACTGCTGAAACAATTTCATAACATTCATCTGCTACTTAGTAATTATTTATCTATTATCTAATATATCATTCCAATAACTTTTATATAGACTCGTATTGCACCATTCCACTTCTTTTTCTTTCTCACTTTTTCAAAACTATTTTACTTTTTGTATTACTTTTAATATAGTATATTTTAATATTGTCTACTTAACTGTATTATTGTGTTGCATTGTTAGAGAAGCCTGTGACCTAAGATTTTCAACAACATAATTACTCTGTAGCTATGTTAGTTTGACAATAAAGAACCTTGAACAAGACAAACAAAAATAGATTGCATGCCACCACGCTAGCGACCAAGAAGCATGAGAGGAACCTGGATTAGCTTGCCTCCATTAGCTATTCATATCTAAAAACATTCCAATGCTAAAAATAGGTCAGATGGGGGTTCAAACACTGCTCCATGGCCTTAGGTTTTTCAGCGCAAACAAAGATGAGAGGACAGTTTGATCCAGCATGGCGGCACTATGTATTTTGATAGGCGTCGTAAGCTCAGAGTAAAGCAGAAACAGAATAAAGCTGAAGGCTGGTGGAAGCAGGAAGCACAGCAAAACTGATTCAGGATGGCAGCCATTATATTGTAGATGTCAAGGTTTGTTTAATGTTTTAAGAGTGTTTACTGCCAACCCATAATGAAAAAACTCTGAATTACTTTAACCTTTACTAGATACGAATATGTTATGGTAACTGTTTATGTATTAATTTAATTATTATTGAGGGTCCTAAATGCATTGTCAAGAAAATAAATTGAGACTTTAATTTTTGGAGAATACATTTATCATATCATATAATTTTTATTTTGAAAAAACAGTGGTGCCCCATTGAGTTAAATCCTGCTAATTAATGTAATGATAATCATAATGACTAATTGTATAATGCATTTGGAGATATAGGCAAACACATTATCAAACTGATGCAGAATCAACCCCATTCATTATTTAATTAATATGAATAGTTTTGATAATTAGCAATAATGTGTTAATAAACAATGATAAAGAACCAATTGATTAGATATGAAAGCTAATGCTGATAACAATGCGTTAGCAAACCAGCTACTGTGGTCCCTTTGGCTATAAAAAAACATACAAACTCAAACGGGTAATTTTGTTTTTTAATAGAATATAATTCCTTTATTGTCATCGAACCAGGTACAACGGAATTTAAAAAAGCAATCCTCGCAGTGCATTTCCACATAATACGAAAATATATATATATCTATATAAAACATATACACACATAAACATATGCTCACACATCCATACCAACATGCATACATGCCCGTGCATAATTTAAATACAGTTTACAATGTAAAAAACACAGGGATGATATTTGGCATCTCTGATGTCGATCAGTTAATAAATTAATAAAACTATTAAAAAGTAGTGCAGTTGCAAATTGTTACTGTGTGTGTGCTAGTTCAGCGTTTGACGGTGTTCAGTTCTCGTATGGCTCTGGGGTAGAAACTGTTTTTCAGTCGGTTTGTCCTTGATTTAATTGACCTGTTTTTGATGATGATGATGTGTCATTTGATTAAATGACTGTTGCCTTACCTTCTCCAATAGCGTCTATCGTGGGAGGGACTAAGAGTTAAGGAAAGGGGTCGAGGAGAAAAGAGGAGGATGTTCAAACTGTTCAAATAAAGACATTGAGACTCCATCCTATTATCCTTTAGCCTATAACATATAGACATCAATTCCCCTTTCTTTTACACCTATAGGTTTGAAACTGGAGAACCTGGAAGAAATATAAGCATAAACAAGGGGTAACCAGGATTCAAACCCAGGATCTAGTTGATGTACTTTACGGATATAGAGCCAAACAGTGTTAGCTGACAGGTCAAGGACATTAACACCATACCAGCTTCCAACACACAGCTTACAAGGACACTGAAACCAATACACCTTAAAAGAGAAAAGTATTGATACCAAAGATCGTAGGACTATAAATGAACATCGCTGTGGCCTTGTCAAAATTCAAATCTCCACAGATGGACAGCGATGTTGGCGTGAGGATGCTGTTTTAGTCAGACACACATCAAGGAAGCGACTATTTATAGCAAATAGTTTCACACAGTGAGTAACAGAAGTGACTCTGCTCTTTGAAGCACTCTCAAAGAATCTGAGAAGCAGCGAGGGTTTGGCTGAGAAAACTAATCTTTGCTTAAAAGCAAGAACTCGGAGACAGAATGGATTAAACTTCTGTCAGACTCACAATGTACACTTTTTAGAAATTGTATCAATGCAAAAGAATCAAAGATATCTGACAAGCTCAATTCTGTCTGACTCCACCACCACAGATTTATTTCCTTCAAAAGATTTTCATTTAGGGTTGCATTCAACCATTACAATTCCAAAAGGGACTATCATAGATTCGGACCGACTTTACGCAACAATGGTCGGATACAATGTCGTACTTTCTAAGCAATTACACTTCAGTACCTTCAATTTTGTCACAGATCTGAAATAAATGTCATCTTTTTTTCTAATCTTAAAGTGGCTTATTATACTTTTTAGGGTTTCCCCTTTCCTCTAATGTTATATATGTTATTAACCGCTTATATCTCTAAGCGGTTGACCAATCACAACAGAGTTTGCCAGCTAACCAATCAGAAGAGACTGGGCTCCATTAAGGTGTGGATGCCGTTTTTGACATTGCTGGAGGATAATTAATAATGTAATTAAAGAGCTCTGGTGCTGCTTGTATTTTACTTACTCTGTAAAGACTGCGTAATTCTTAATTGTGTCTGATGTTTGGCAATCCATCCCCAGTTATTTTAATTGTTTTGTTTTCTCTTTTCCTCCTTTCGGTATAGTTTTTTCTTGTTGTTGTTGTTGGTAGTTGGTTACCCTTGGCCTTTTTGTTTATGTCTACGATGCTGTCGACTAGCAGCTGTAGACTATTCTCAGGAATTGTCAATGTAATACCCAGCTTTTTTTTCCTCTTGTACAATATGTAAAGGTTTCGGGTACCTACTTACTGTATATTGTGTATGTCTTTGCTTTAGTGTAACTGAAAGAAAAAATCTAAATAAAGTATAAAAAAAAGAAGAGACTGGGCTCTGGTTTCAGACTCACCCCCAATCTTCCCCATACTCTACCCTTACCTTCACTGCCTTGCATACATATTGGAGCAGAATAAGAAGTTGTTTTTTTTACAGAATCATAATGACATTCCTATCAAACAATGGGTTTAATTTCAATAAATTAATAATGGGTGCCCCATTATTAACGCTGATCGGTGTTACTATAAAGGATTGCTGTACCTGTGCAGTTTACTGTATGTATGAAAGGTGATATGCATGTGGATGTACTTCATTGTGTTTGCAAGGGCAGAGGAGATTGAACCTGCTGCAGGAGAGGCTTCAGTGAAGGAAGGTGTTGGCCTTGAATCATTTTTTCATCCTCCGTTAAGAAGGACTCTGAGGAATTTCCTGCACTAAATGCATATTAGCTATACCCTATGGGTGAGTTGGTTATCCAGTTGTAATAATTGCATTAACCCTTATACGACTGCACATGAATTATAGAAAGTGTATGAATTAACAATGGCCGAGTGTGAAGAATCCTCCCCCTACCAACACAGTCAGGAGATTCACCCTCTGTTCAATTATATATTGGCTTTACCAATCAATTAATTGAAGAGACATTCTCCGGCTTGAAATTACAGACAAAATCATTGTGTGTGTGTGTTAGGTACATTTTAAACAATGACTAGGCTGACAACATTTTACAGACTTAGACCCCAATGAATATATAGGCTCTGATAAGAATCCTTAAAAGAAAAAGAAATGTTTATTTTATACTTCTTCCGAGTATTTGATGTTTTCTGCAATCAGAGCAAATGAAGTGGAATGTCTGTGTTCCTTCATCTCATTTTCGTCAGGGAGATCAAAATGGGATCAAACACTGCCTGCAATAAACTTTAAACCTTTGAAGAAAGGTCCTTCATGGGAAAAGAAGAATACACAGCATATATAGACAAACTTATGTGTGTGCGTGTGTGTGTGTGTCAGACAGATATAGAAAGAAAGAGAGCGAGAGAGCGGTTGCCCGAGGCGTTTTAAGATACAAAGCTTATCCTAAGATCAAACACGCGATGTGTTAGGTCTTCATCATTCAGAGAAATTGCACACACACAACACTCCCACAGGAGAACATAAGCTATTTCAGGGCAAGTATTTTTGGCATTCATTAAAGCTGCTTTGAACATACATTATTTATTTCTATTTACACATTTGATAAAAGGGAACACACCAAGGGGTTAAGACCTTAACACATTGCTATAAAGATCCACATTAAGCTGATATGATATACTAAAATCTAATATCTTTCCAAAATGCATTTTGAAGACATCAGTCCTTAAACAATCTTTGAGAATCGTGACTTGCAGGTAGTTTTCTTTCTCCAGATCTCCCCCGTAAAAAAGCTCCATTCTTGTCTCTACCACGTGCTGTCTATCTTCAGGAATAGTGTTTCACACCAACACTTTGCACAGCATTTCATAACTCTTTCACGTAAAGATTATTGATTTGTGCAGCTCTGATTTTTCAAGTTATTTTGGTCTCTAAGTGGTTGACAAGATTTACAGGAGATTATATATTTATCAGCATGAGCCAGAAAGTGTACTCTCAGGAGCTAAAAGAGGGTCTGCAGGAATGGAAAGCACAGGGATGTGAATCAGCTGCGACACACATGGAGGACATCAAAGGCCACTGCATTTTTCATAACAATGATTAGCTGTTTTTCAATCTCTTTAACATAAAGAAAAAAAGTTTCCAGGTCTACGGAACAATTGAAATTCTATAAAGGGAGCTCAGAAGAGACCAATACATGAAGTGGGAAAGAACTGAGAACAAATTGCAGGTGGGGGATATGAGAGGTTGGCCAAAACATAATTCATAAAAGATTACAATGTCTGTGCAGCCAAAGCTGGAAATGACGCATGTTCCTCTGTGCTGTTAACATCCTTGGATGTTGAAACATTAAAAACCCATCAGTGAGTCACACTGTTGCTCTGGGTGACAGGTGTTCCTCCATTTCTGTAAAACATGGGCAGTGTTTGTTATTAATCCAACAGCATCTTACTGCAGTACAAATCGCTAGTGCACCATATCCAATCTCCACTATTTACTCTTGTTTCCAACATATTTGCTACAAACTCAAATGTATGGGTCCTTTACAGTCCGTTTCAGCTTATTTGTAATCTGTAAGGCACTTTTAGTTTCATCTAACTGCTCTTACTGCCTTGTTTTTGGCTATAAAACACAATACCAGCCCATTACCAATTGAGAGATTGGGAACCTTTGTGAGCAAAAAAAAAAAGACTAATTTAATGCCGATTTGTGTCGTATGTTTACTTTACCTGTGCAGTACACTGTATGTATTAAGAATCATATAGATAAACAGCTAAAGAGAACCATATTTCAACAGGAGACCAAAAATGTAGCTGAAAGTGTTACGATTATTGTGTTATGTCACGTTTTGTATGTCTTTTTTGGGTGTTTTGCTGTTCTCCCTGTCATGTTTTCTTCCTTGTATATTGTCTGGTCCATTTGGGCCCTGCTTCCTTCACTCAACAGTAACAGAAAGATTAAATGGTGAGACAAGAAAATCCTTACAAACTTACTCTGTAACTGCTAGAAGTGTAAATAAACAACTGTTTCCTAACAATATGTAATATAGTGTCAAACATATACGTCATATGTAGTACCGGTAATTTGATCCACTCTTTATAAACCCCCATTCACATAACGACATATTGGTCGGACATATTGGCTAGACCAGCACTCACCCACCCATATGTTTATTCCATCTTGTGCAGAGCTCATTACATGGTTGGAATAAGGATAAATATATGAAATGCAAGTCTTCAAAACCAATCCAAGGCTAACTGTAGGATGAAAATGCCTTCATGTTACATGGATATATGTATTAGGTTGACTCATTTTCTGTCGTTTCATCTTCTGCATTTGACATTTTTACCTGTGTATCAGCCAGATATGATGACATTTAGTCAATCCCCAGCAGAACATTGTTTTTTTTACCAATGCACAACAAGTCAATTTAATTTCTAACACTGGGAAAACGACAGTTCTGCCATGTGCGGGTCGATGCGCCCAGACTGTTTTGACCTCCAATTGTTCGTTCTAATGGGAGACTATTGGGTGGTTGAACTAGCAAACAGTCTCCACGACAACAGTGATGGAGAAAAGAGAGTGCCCCAAATTAGTGACGCATGTAGTGTAATCTGGGAACATTGGAATTCATTACAGCAATAAATGCTAACTGTTGGTCACCGGACCTAATGTTATTCAAACCAGACAGACACAGTGTGTTTTAAGGTGGCTAGCTGTTGTTGTTTACTTGATCGATGCCAATGGGATGGGAGGAAGAAGAAAAAACATTAGGAGCCTGCAAGCTCATTAAATATCATGTTATAAGCCCTGCTACAGGTCGACGTTACAGTCAAATCAGGTAAAGATTATATTGAGTCACACAATATTATAAATGCAGCTAAATATTTTAGATTATTACCCATCTAAACCACATAAGGTCTAATATCCTATTGATTTTACTGCCAGGCTTGAAATGTAGCCTCTAATAAAAAGCATTTAATCGAGAGTGAATTCTCGTGCGGTAACATGGGGCCTTATCTCAGTGACATGTCCATTCTTTCAAATATAACACGCAAAATAAATGAGTTTTCTCAACAAAAAAAATTGAAAACTACATTAGTGTTATTTGGAAACACGTGTGTGTGTGACCAGGGAATAGATCGAGCAGCAAGTTTATTGATTTTGCATTGACGTAATCTGTGTTGTAAACATGCTCATACACATACTAGTGAGTGTGTGTGTGTGTGTGTGTGTGTGTGTGTGTGTGTGTGTGTGTGTGTGTGTGTGTGTGTGTGTGTGTGTGTGTGTGTGTGTGTGTGTGTGTGTGTGTGTGTGTGTGTGTGTGTGTGTGTGTGTGTGTGATGAGCTGCTATCAGCGCTAAGCAGAAGTTATGGTTTTTAATTTCCTGGTGAGGTTGTTAGCCACTGACTGGGCTACAATGCAGAACACAACACTCCATACACACAGGGGTCATTTCCATAACACAGATGTGTGTGTGTGTGTGTGTGTGTGTGTGTGTGTGTGTGTGTGTGTGTGTGTGTGTGTGTGTGGTGGCTGCTATGTCTTTAACAGCCGAGGACACATACACTTCAGTCAAGCAGCATAATAATCACAGTGATTAGGGTTATGGGGAGCAGTAAAAACGTTAAGCTAACCCCTTATTCTCAAGGGTCTCTTTTTCATTAGTGTGTAATAACAGTGTGTGTAGTTGTGAGTGTGTGTCTGTTGCTGCTGATAAAGCCCATTAGAATGTTTGAATTAGTTTACAAATGATGAGTCTCCTTATGATTACTAAAGCACAAGTGAACCATAAGACTGCGTCAGTTAACCGTGTCACAGCCCTGAACACACCTCTCCATCCGGCACACACACACACCAATAAAAAGACTTCATATTACAGCACTCACTACTCATTAAGCAGCAACTAAACAATTAAAGCATAATTAGCTGTTGTTAATGCAGCCATGTATACTGGTGGGTGGTCTGAGAGGAATTGGGCTCAGATTTGATGTTAAACATTCAAAGTAAATGGCAATGAAAGAAGTGAATCATTTTTCAAATTTCTTTCTGTTTTTAGGCCCCGGGATCTAAAGGTGTTTGTGATATGGACTTGAGTGCTGGTGAGCAGCAACTGACTGACTTTTAATTATGGTTCAACAAACTGGTCAGGTACCAATAAAATAAAAGCAACAACTGGGCCATATGGTGATCGTGCTGATTATAGGACGTTGTAGCGAATGCTTCCATCTAACGCACCACTATTTAACCACCTCTTCTGTGGACCCACTTATATTTAGGAATTGGTGCAGCAGTCTATCCTCTGTGGAAAACACACGTTTATGACACTTCCATGTTTTGTCCAGTAGGATCATCTCCACATATCAACAATGATTTTATAATAGTTTAAGTGTAAATTAAATCTACAAAAGTAAGAAGCTAAAGCTATGAACGGTCCACATGATAGTCAGTCACATGACTTCACGTCACAACCGCTAAGCAATAGGCGGCTAATGTTTGGCATGATGATGTTTAGTAATTGTTTGAATGCTGTTCAGCAGGAAATTCATTTTCTAGTTTCATTTAGTGGCCTGTTGGCATTCACCAGTGGGGTATTAATTTATGTATTTTGTCCTTATCTTATTTCAGGCATCTTACCAAAAACACGTAAAAAAAACGCTGACCTGAGATGGATCCGGACATAAGCTTTACAGAACTCTGCATGTTGTCTGAAATGTATGAACCCAAGGATTCCTTAAAATGCTTTGGCATGGACAAATGTATGTGAATGTTAGTCCAGTATGGCAGCGTATGGCAATGTAATAATACAAGAAGTATCAAAATCTGCAGGCATACTGACTAACACTAGTGGGAACGAGGAGTTTCAACAGTGAACATGATAAAAAAGTCAGTTCCAATGTGCAGTCAAAGTTACTCAAATGTCAATATCACAGATGTGTGTCCTTACACTCATTCTATCCCTCATTAAGCAGTAGTTAAATTAAAATTAAGTTCCGATATTCCAAAAAAAATGTTTAGTGATATTTGGCGGTGAGAATAGCAGCGCGGCAGAAAGCCAAAGGTAATAATGTAGCCTTCCCCTGACTGTTATAAACACAGCCGTTATTACTGCAAATGACACTTTAATATAAACTGGAGAATGCAATTCCTGAAGAAATTGCTAGTGGGAATGCTTTATGCTAAACTTCCATGCTGAAATGTAATGTGTAAGAAGAAAGTGAAGAATTTAGATTGAAATGATACATGAACACTGGGGGCTTGAATGTGTGATGAGAGAAGAAAATAAAGTAAAAAGGCTTGGAAAAGCAGCAGAATATTTGAACCGCAAACTTTTGAACTAACTTGATGGTGAATGATCTGTCGCCATGCCAACGGCATTTGATGACATCCCATAATACGCTTAGATGCGTTGATGGCTGCATCGTTATCAAACCTGTGAAGTTTTGGGCTGTTTGGAGCATTTTCACTGAAGTTATGAGAACACCGTGTTTCATGGTGAGCATTGTGTTGCCATGGCAACGGCAAATGAAGAAATCTCAAAACTGTCCCGTAGATGTCTTCACGGCTGGACTGTTAGCACACATGAGAAGTTTGAGCACTTTTTGACCATTTTCATAGGAGTTATAGTGACACCGTGTTTTACGGCGAGGGATGGAAACGGAAACGGCATGTGATAACACCCCATAATTGACATAGAGCTGTTGAGGGCAGGGCCGTTAACCATTATCTGAAGTCTGGTGCTGTTTTGACCCTTTTCATAGGCGTTACGACAACATCGTGTTTTNTAAAGTTGCTGGTTCAGGTACTGTAGGGGCTGTACGTACATGTGTAGGTCTAATTCACAATTTATATTTTAAATTCAATTCTATACATCAATATGGACTGGACCTACACATGTACGTACAGCCCCTACAGTACCTGAACCAGCAACTTTAAATCAATGCAGCTGCCTATTACTGCAGTGTTTAAATAGAATATGGATGGATGGATGATGTGGCCTTATGACTCGAAATCAATGCAAATTGGACTACATTGGACTAGTGGGAGACATATTTGTATTGGATTTCAGAAAATGGTTTATAGGATTGAACTTTTATCACATACATGTCCACACACATTCTGCACACACATGCACGACTACCGGACCCAAGAGAGGTTCTCTGTTGGTGGCATTTGGGGGGTTGCAGTGCAAGTCTGTCAATTCAGGCAGAGCCCAGGGTGCAGGGCTGCACAGTGGAGATAGCATGGCTCAAACACGGGGAAGACACACACACACACACACACACACACACACACACACACACACACACACACACACACACACACACACACACACACACACACACACACACACACACACACACACACACACACACACACACACACACACATAGTTGACCCTGGTTGAGTCTCTGACTGAACTTGAATTAGCTTAAAACATTAGTGAGGGGAGGCATATTTGATGGCACTCAGAAGTAAATACCAAAGCTGTGTTTTCCTGGACTGAGATGACAGTGAGTTTCCTTTCCCCAGGTGCTACAAGTTAGGACAGTTCAGCCTATATTTGTGCCCCTAACAGTGAAATAAATCTAAAAGCAAATTGAAATCACTGCGGCGTCATCTGGAAATAATTTCTGTGGGATTTGTTTTTTGTGATGTTGTTGAACACGTTGCTTTCAGTGCAGAACCACTGATGACTGCAAAGAGCTCGTCATTAACCCACTGCAGGGATCAACTTGTATTGCTTTTACATATTAACAGTGATTTAAAGCTTAGCTCATCTGTGAAAATGTCCCCCAAGTAAAATTGGGATCTTATTACTCCCAATGACTCAATGACAGGTGTCCTGATTCACTCGATTAATGGTCTTTAATCTCCTCTCCCAAGACACATATCAAAACGCAGATGGTAAATTCAAAATGAAAACACCACGCATTTAATTTCAATAAATATAGTTCATCTGGCATTCAAGCAAGCATTGCATGAACTGCACAGGACCTGTAGAATCCCTGTTGTCTGCAGAGACATTTTGGAAATGGAGGCTCTGAGGGGCTCGCTGGCTGTCCTTACAACCTCTGTTCATTCAACTTTCCCAATGTGAATCCTGAACTGTACTTGCAGCATGTTCAAAGGTTGTTTTCCATTTCTTAAAGGTCACCTATTACTCAAAATCCACTTTTATACATCAACATGTGTCCCCTCTGTTTAAAGAGATTCTGAAAGATTCAGGAAAAAAGATTCGCTCTCTTTTTGTCCTGATCCATTTATATAAAAAACTGTCTGAAAATGAGCTGATCAGATTTTGGCCACTTTATGATGTCATAACGATTTTTTTGCCTTGTGTAACCATTAGCCAATCGCCAACCAAGGTAACCCCCNCCTCACCTGAATCTCCTCCTGGAGCACCATTAGTACACAGTACTTTCCCCACAAAGGTTCATCAGAACTTAGTTCATGAGAACTCTTTAGTTCTCATGAACTAAGTACAGATCGCGTTCACACCGGAATAAGTTCCTGGGGAAGGATTAGGCAAATGAAGCTGCTGATGTCACTTCTTCTTCTTCTTCTTCTTCTTCTTCTTCTTCTTCTTCTTCTTCTTCTTCTTCTTCTTCTTCTTCTTCTTCTTCTTCTTCTTCTGCTTTGGGTTTACTGGCAGGCCGCAAACAACTTCACGGCGTATACTGCCACCCGGAAGTCCCCGGAGTTGGGGACTGGCTTCAGTAGAAGCTGCTGGGACTCCCAGCAGCTTCTACTGAAGCCTTCCGAGTAAATCGCCAGAAGGCAGACACCTCCTCATCTCCACCGCTCCCATGTTTTCTTTTGTGTTGCCATAAGTTAGTATCTCTGCGTTGGTGCGCGGGGCTAATGCTAATAATGCTAATGCGAGGGTAATAAAATGGCAGCTTCACAAAACCTTTTGGGAGTTTTACGGGGCGTGGTTAGCAATCCGCCCAGCCAATCAGACATACTGTAGGATCCTTTTTCTCCTTTTACCTGCTCTCTAGCAGGGACGGAAAAGGGGGTAAAAAAGGTTCTGATGAACTAATTTTAGTTCCGGCTCTTTTATATTATTATTATATCGGAACTGAAGTGGGAAAGGTACTGTGGTGTGAACGCGCCTAATGTGTTCTTTTTAACCAAATATCTCTGAGGGGAGGGGCTCCTTATTTTCATCTAAAGTAACAGACAGAGAATCAGCACTTTCGAAACAAGGCTGAAACAGAGGGGATTATGGGATGCTGTAATGATCTGTTAGGTATTTCGAGCCAAACACTTCACAGGCATGTTTTGAGTATGAACATGCTTTTAGAATGCTGAGTGAGTTAAGTCATTCTTAAGGAGATGTTTTTCATTGAACATGTCCCCATTAGCGACTGCTCTCATCTTTACTCTTGCTTGAATTCTCTTCTCTTCTCCTCTATAGACTCCACTGACCTCTCGGTTCTCGATGCCTCAGTGCGCCGTGCCCTCTGGATTTGTGGCTCCGATCAAAATGTGAGCGATTGATGCGCAGCCGTTGCCTCTGAGGTGAGCCTCATCCCACTTTCTCTCACCTCAGCGAGTCATGTTACATTAACCTCGATCTGCTATGTGCCTTTACTCTATTGATTTGAATTCCCTAGCCTCATGTTTATTTGTAAGGCCCTCAGCAATTCATCAGTGTGTAGCGAAGACTTCTACACGGAGAAACTGATGCTCATTTAGGTGATATCAGAAGCGCATTTTGAGAACTGTTAAAAGGGGCCCTAATATGCTAATGTCCAAGTAACATATTTGTCTATGTGTATTGGTAGACATTTGCATGTGGTCAACTTACTTGAATAATATAAATCATTTTGTTTTGTGGTGTTGGTTTATGCCTGTGTCTTTTAAAAATAGATATCAACATTAAATACAAATATGAATACACCTTATTAAAATAGCTGTACGCTAATATACTGTGGTTAAGACACATTTCTATTAACTATACACCGTTATCAAAGGTATAAATAATTGTATAAATAAAAGTTACTTTTTTTATCATCTGCTTCTGGCATGAAATGTAAAGGTAGGGATAAAATAATGTGTATTCGAATCTTCATACCTCTCGATTTTGCATAATGAAACGAGTGAATATGTTTTAAGTGCGGTCTTCAAAAGCCTATTCTAGGAGTAATATATTCTCTAAAGGTTCCATAACATGAAGATGTTAGTGATGTTTTGTCAAAGATGTTTATATATTGTGAGATATCTGATATGAACATATTATTGGATAGCCTCAACCTGTCCTGTCCAATAGTACCACATTTCTTTAGAGGCGATGGTTTGTCACTTTAGCGCCTGTCTGCTCTCTGCCCAGAGGAAGAGGAGGTAAAGCTATACAAACTCAAGCAGATTTATTTGCAGCAGATTGCTCTGTATTATATTTTAAACCATAGATGATTATTATTTTCCGGCCAAAATGTCATTAGCAGTTAACATTGATATGATAAATAGATTCATGTGTATCGATTGTTTTGCTTCTGCTCATGAATACATTAAACTAAATTGCTTTTGGGCGAATCGAGGCATGCACAGCGGATAGTTTGCTCCATTAGACAGGTCATGAAGCAGCACTTATTGAAACAACAGAAGAAAGTTGCTTATTTAAGCCTTTCTAACTCACTTAGGATGAAAAGGTTAACTACATAAATATTGAATTATTCTGAGAAAATCTTATCATATGAGCCTTTGGCAGACGGTGGATGTTGTGTGTCTGTGTGTGTGTGTGTGTGTGTGTGTGTGTGTGTGTGTGTGTGTGTGTGTGTGTGTGTGTGTGTGTGTGTGTGTGTGTGAGGCAACAATTACTATCCCTGTGCGTATTGCGTAACCCCTGAAGCCATGACATCCTATTTTATGAGGGGTTGGTGCTGGGGTGGGGGGTTTGTGGCCTGGAGTCATCTAGAGGACGTCAGTGTGTAGTAGCTGTCTCCTCGTATGATAGAGGAAGCAATGGGTTTTGCAGAATATGCATGAGTAATTTTTTTATAATCTGTCTTGTTATTTGGCAGGAAGGTGAGGTTCTGCTTATCTCCTCCACGTTCTGTCTCCTGCCCACAAGACAACTGGTGGCCAATTTGTAACTGCCAGGATGGCCTCGACAAGAGAAGTTGGATCTCAAGAAGGAAGTGTTAATCATATGGTCCGACAGCAATTCTTTAGGGTTTATTTTCTAATTAGCAACGCAGAACACAATCTCCCACTGGAAATGTTTAAATGCAACATACATTGTATCTGTCAGCAGTGATAAGGCTTATCATAATATGGGAATGTCTAGAAAATGCTGAAACCGTGGGTTGTAAATGTTTGTAAAACGCAAAATTGAATGGTGTAAAATTGTATAATCTGCTTGGCGAGCTCTGTCCAATCATCGGTCAACATAAAACCTCAGTGGAGAATGATCCTGGGGTTAATGTCTCCAGCATGACCTTCTCGACACTGTGATTTCTTAGGGTTTATGAAGTATGAAGTATTGCATGTAATGATTTAATGTATCTAAATAAAAAGAGATAATAAAATGCCAAACTACCTTGTAAATGGTTATTGGCCAGCAATGGGGGGCGTTGTAAAGAAAGCATCTATCACGGTTAATATGTTGCAACTTGGCATCTTGGTGTTGTTATAAAGTAGTGATGCTTGTAATTAATAGGGATGGCTGTATTCTGAAAATGCCATAGTTAAAGACCTCTCTAAATGGTCTTGCCCGTTTTCCTTACACATGTTGCAGGAAAATAGTATGAGCAGAATTGACTTTTCTGTTCAGAGCTGGTCTGTAAGACACCTGCCCTCAGGGTCTGTCTTCCACTGTCCCGCCATCCAAGAGCTCTAAAAACACAAAACACGCTTGACTGCACTGAATGATCTCTTTTAAAGGAAAAATCAATGAGCTTTGTCTCGTTTGTCACTTTTTCTCCCTCCTCCCAACCCTCACCACCTCATCCTTCTCCCCCTCCCTATTTACCTCTCTCTCCAGACTAATGGAGTGATGATTTGGAAAGTATTATGAGGCTGGAAATCGGCTCAGTGAGCTGCACAGGGCAGCGTGGCCAGCTCTTTGATGGATATCCCAGTTCTGATTGCCTGAGCTCACTGCCATATATGGAATCTTTGAGAGACTGATGCAGAGATCATGCTATCTGGCTACTGTAGGGGATCAGCTACTGGATAATGAAACTCTCCTGCAGACAAGCACACGTATGTTTATGCCTGGGAGCAAGCACAGGCTACCAGAAAGAAACACACACACACACACACACACACACACACACACACACACACACACACACACACACACACACACACACAAACTGTTTCATGACTGATCAGCTTTTTCTTCTCAATTGCCAGGTCTGGGGTTGGCGATGGGAGCTGTGCTTCTGCTGAAGGCGAGAGTGGAAGTAATTTCACCACGGTTTATCAAACACCTCCACAGTCAATCTCTGGCTCTCTCCTTCATCGCTGAAAGAGATACTCCTTTCTCTCTGTATCCTCTTGATCTTCTTTCTAATGGGCTCTTGGATGACATGATTTTTGGCCGCTATTTTACAAAACATCACTTATACGTGTTGATCCTCAGAGTGCTGTTTCCTTTTTTCTGAGAAACATATTTTTCATCTAGTCGTTTGTATATATTCTCAATATTTGCTCTCTATTTCAATCATGGAGGAAATGGTATTCTACTGTTGCACTCATTGCACAGTTCACTAGTTTATAAATCAACGCTTGACATGTCACACATTTTTTTATAAAGATAAGATTTCCTTTTCACATTGAGGTGCTGAAACTGCTATTATCTCTTGCACACTTAACATCTAGGGGGAGGTTTTGTTAGATGTATTTTAGCTTACTTCATACAGCTGCATTAAAGGGGACCTATCATGCAAAATGCACTTTTTGAGTGTCGGGGAACTCACACATCATCAGAAAATAAAACCCTCTCTCTTTTCCTCCGTACCCAAATCTTTTAAAAATGGGGGTACAACGAAACAACTATCAGAAACAATGCCTGACGAGTTTTGGACGTAATCTCATCTTTGTTTACATTAGCAAGCCTCGCTAACACTCAGAGCTAACCTGTACTGGAGAGCACATGCGTTTTTAAAAAGCAGGAAATAAAAAAAGGAACTCACCTTGTGATAAACCCGCAAGAGAAAAAGCATTTGAGCTCTATACTGCTTCAGAAATAATCCTTGATGTGGTTTAGAACAGGGTGGCGTTTTATCACAGCATAATTTAACTTTATCTCCGGTAGAATTCTGATCAGGCATTAGCTCCGCCTCCTCTTTTTTTTCTTTTTTAAAGCTAAGGACCCAAAATCCGCTTTCCCTAACAGGGCTGCAAAAGAGGGGTATGAGCAGTATGAGGCATGGCTACAATGGGTGAACTGTTTGGTATTTTAAGCAAAAAACACAGACATGTTTTGCATAGGCCCTACAATATATTTTTCCAATATAGCATAATAGGTCCACTTTAAGCCATTTCCTCCTCATTATACATTCTCCAGACTCTTCCTGATGTACAGAATATCAGAAGGCAGTGGACAAGCTAATTGCTTTAAAGCCATTCAATCTGTAAACTTGCCGCGACCAGCTTAAAATAGCTCAGCCGTGTGGCTGTTAGCTGTCTAATCATAGGACATGATGTCTTTTGAAATTTGATGTAAATGCAATATCTCAGGGGGATTTCAATTTAAAAAAAATAGTTTATCAGACACACTGCCTCCCACACACACACACCACCAGATGCCACATTTAGAGTTTGCAGAAAATAAGCCGGCCATCGAGATAAGATAAGATAAATTCCTATAAGAAAAATGTGAATTGATCAATTAAGGCAAGTTCAGTTGTCATAGCAGCAACAGCAATCTGCAATTTTTGCCCATTCAAAGTAGCTTATTTTCCAGTAACAACTCCACTTGTGGCAGGGCATTGACAGATTTTTCCTTTTTTATTTAAATAGCGCACCCTTGGAATATCTAAAATGTTATCCATATAAAGTGTTGAAGGCAACTAACCATGCAAAACACAATAATGATGGGTAGGGTAGCATTTGCAGCAGGCTCAGTAAGTTCTTCCAGTCTCTCCTTATCAGGTGCCCAAACCCCCTCAACTGGTGGGAAGGGTCCGTTCTTCAGACAGAGGGTAGAGATGTTAACCTATCTCTAAGAGTAAACACTGACATCCTAACGAGGAATCTTATTTCATCTGCTTGAATCTGCGATCTTGCTCTTTTCATTACTTCCCAAAGATTGGGTGGGAACGTAGATGGATTGGTAAATTGAAAGCTTTGCCTTAAGTTCAGACCTGGTTCCCTCTTCTCTTCAGCAGTCCCATCAAATGGCTGCATTACTGCCGATGCAGCACCATTGTGAACAAGACCCTGAGTTACTTGAACTCCTGCACTTGGGGCAACTCACTCCCAAGATCGAACTCCATTATTTATTAGCAGAGAGCCATGGCTTCATCATCAGAAGTGCTGATTCACAACCAGACCTCTTCACATGACTGCAAACTGCCCTAGTGCATGCTGGAGGTCACTGAAGCCAATAGGGGTAGCATTTTCAGTTTTTCAGTTTTATTGTGTTGCACTGTTGGAGGAGCCTGTAACCTTAGATTTTCATCGTCATAACTACACTGTAGCTAAGTTCGTATGCCCAATAAAAGCCTTGAACCATAGAGAGACATTATACTGAAGTCCTGTGACGAAGGTAACTTCGTCACTGTGCATACATTGGTATACAATTGTATACTATTGATTGATGTAGTGTTTATTGTATTTTATGTTGAAATGTGTTCCCCTTTCCCCATGTCTGTTGCCGTTGATTGTGTGAACCTGGTGCCCTGTGTTGTCTCCTCCCCCCACCTGTGTCTAATTGCTCCCCCCTCACCTGTGTCCTGTTGGGTTGATTGGGTTGTGCATTTAGGCTCTGAGGTTTTTCTGTTTGAGGAAGGGTGTGTCACAGATCATTGTGGCTGGTGACTGTGCTCACAGCAACAGCAGGATTGAGGACTGTGTGTCATGTTTTCAATGATGTAATAAATGCCCACACTGGTTGTATTTTGACGTTCTGGCCTCTGCCTCCTGCTTGGTCGGTGCCGCTCAATGTCAGCTTCACAAGTCCCCAAACCACACAATTCTCCTCTAACCAAGTTTTGGCTGAGATCTTTTCTAGGAATTACACCCATAGCCGGTGACAAAGGAACGACCCCTGGCAGCAGCCAACATCCTCTGAAAACATGTCTTGGCTTTCTAAGGATACGAAACACAGCTCTTATTTTGGTTCTATACAAGGAACCAGATTGGGGCGCTAGCAGCAACAGTTCAATTGTCCTTCTGCAATCTCCACTAAGAAACCCAGGGCACAATCCTAAGACTTCTCCAAGTAAACCAGCTTGACATACATTTTAACATTACATACTACTTATATTATTTATATTAACACAAAATTAATTCCCCAACATTTCTCTGTTTATGCAACACTTTCCCACATGTCAAGATCAGTTTTTTTCTTTTTCTGAATAGGTTGTAGAAACCCTTGAATGTAAATATCACCTTTTCAGGAACAAGGAAAAGTGACTGCAATTGTCACATTAGTGAGTCTATTTATTGGGATCTGAAAGACTTTTTCATTTCATGTGATGCTTAGATTTAATTTCTTAATACCCTTTCCCCCACTGGGAAGATATGGTAGTTATCATTTTTTTACTCCAACATGAAATATGAAATTGGAGTCAGAAGGTCTCCACGTGCTCCAGTAATAAGCAACTTATCTTGATGCAGCTGCCATCGAACCACCTTTATCCCTCGGTGTACCAATTAAACAGAACAAGGTGTGCGTGTCTGCATGTTCAAGATTCTGCAAGCGATTCACCGGTTTGGTATTATCAGCCTCAGCAGACTAGTTCTGATTCAGCCGACGGGAGACGATTGCAGTCCAGAGAGGTTTTGTGTGTGTGTGTGTGTGTGTGTGTGTGTGTTTGTGTGTGTGTGTGTGTGTGTGTGTTGTGTGTGTGTGTGTGTTGTGTGTGTGTGGTGTGTGTGTGTGTGTGTGTGTGTGGTGTGTGTGTGTGTGTGTTGTGTGTGTGTGTGTGTGTGTGTGTGTGTGTGTGTGAGAAACTGCCAGGGCTCAGACTGGAGCGTTTTTAAACACACATACACACACACACAAACAAAAGAGAAGACAGCTGGGGTCCATATTTTTAAGAGAATATACTTCAATATACTCAAAAGTGTTTGGGCACTAAAGCAAACACACACAACACAGAGCTGTCGATACAAAACAGAAATGCAGTAGGAGCATCAATCCCAGTGAAGAGTAAGGGTTATAACTCTTCAAGGCGTTAGGAAAGGTAGACCCTTTGGACCATTTCTCTTGCTGCTTAGCAACATCCGCACATACACACTGTCTTCAAACTACTAAATTATGAAATAACGCTGCTCACTGAAATATGTTGCACACAAAGGGTGTTTGGTTCTCCTTCTATATGTTCGTTTCATGCAGGTTTTAATCTATAGCCTTACAGTATCTTTGTGACATTGAACTAACATAAAGTAACACGTTCTATCCAGGGGCCTTAGTTTAGTTTATGTATTTATAGTGTCGTGGACAGTCCCCATCGATGAACTTTCACAAAAACAGTAAATGGTGCAGCTTTAGCCGACGCTAATTTCCAGCTGTTGGCCAGATGGTAATAGACACCCTTAAAGTTGGGGTAAGGCTAATTTGGGTATTTTAAAGCGAATTGGAAACTCATTGATATTGATATTGTGCCAAGTGGAGAGTTCAGATTTTGCAAAGTGTTAATTCAGAATGGCGTTGAAGCAGTCGTCACAGCTTTTCAGTTAAACCACGCTTTAAACTAATTTCATCGACAACAAAGAAGCCTTTTAGAATCAAATATTCCCCCAAGCAAGAGCATAAATGAAAAATGCACACACACACACACGCGCGCGCACACGCACACACACAGACATCTTTAACCATACTCACGCGATTTCCCTGTCACAGTCATTGTGAATAAATGCTGTTATCATCTGTCAGCAAGAGGCAAGTTGCCTGCAGCTAAAGTAGACATGGAGACACAATAAAATATCCTCCCACAAAAAGCCCGGGGCAGGCCGAAAACACAAGACACCCATGCTCACACACAATGTTTAAATCTGTTTTATTAACGGCAACAAATTGACATTCACGCCCACATCTCTGCTTGCATCCATAAGCTTGTCCAATAAACAAGGTGTCTCCTTAAGAAATTCTAAGCATAAGCCAATAAGGTACATGTTTTGGCCAATAATGCAAACATATATATATAGAAATATACATGTAGAAGCCTATATATTTTTCTTCTTTTTGCATACCTTAAAGTTATCCTTTTTCCTTTCTTTAATATATGTATTTTTTCCTCAGGCATCTTGGAATTTAGAACTCACTTTTCAGCCAAAGTTTAAGGGGAACTGCACCAAATGACACACCAAAGACCGTTTACTATTTGTGAAAAGTACTACTTAGCCTTTGAAAGCTCTTGTTGCATGTTATTTGCGTCTCTGTGGCTTTGAAATGGGATTCAAGCTGGAAAATGTACAAGCACATTCACAAACAAATGAAGTGCGTTCAGAGTGCTGCAGTTCAGGTGTGTAGGGGTTTTGCATTGTCTGTTTATTTGTTTTCTTTTCAATAAGAATGAGAGAAAATGCAAGTGTTAGCGAGAGGCCCTTATTGTCTGAATAAGGGCATTCCACTACTTCAGGGCAGAAGCACATTAGAGTCTTGGCCGTAGCAGTACAGATTATTTTCATCATGGATTCTTCTGAAGGTGAAGGTGCAGTCAGATGGCCAGAGGCAAAGGAGCACATTGGTTGTGCCACAGTAAGTTTGACAATGGCTTGAGGTAAGTAGGCCAGCTGCAAAGTATTTAACTGAATGCAGCAACAGGGAGCCAGTGTTGTGGCCGGAGAGAAGGAGTGGTGTTGAAAAGCTTCTGTTGAACACCAGGTGGGCAGCAGCAGGGTGCGAACCATAGGGAGCCAGTGGGGCCTTGCTCCCCTTAATAAGACATGAACTTCCCTTAAAACATGATTTAAGAATGTTGGGGCGTCTATAGCACATCGCATTTATGCTATTTTGGCCATGCCTTTTCCATTTTTTGATTTTTTGATGTGTGATTCATGTATTATTAAGTGACTTAATCACTTTAATAAAGATACAGGCATATATGCTATTCTTGCCATCCTCATCCAAACATGCATCCATATTCATTTAGCATAAACACATATGTCAAAGAAAACACAAAGAAGATAGTGTCCATTCTACATCATAGACTTTTGTGTCAACAGCTGACAGTTCATTCTTGTCCAATATGACCTTTGTCATAATATCAACTTTTTTCAATTTCCTCTTAAAGGTGAAACATTTGTTACTGAAATCTTGTTTTTCAAGCAGAGGCTAGAAGTTTAAATGGGCATTTATCAGATAGGAACAGCTTTCCCTTGGCAAATGCCATCAACATTGTAAACAACATATATTCCTTTGTTTGTGTTGGCAGGAGTCTTCTCTGTGGGGAACAAAGGAGGAAGTGTTTCATTGTTATAGTGTCTATTATGGAGTCCCTAGAAGGAGGAGGTTGTAGTAAATTGGACACCAAATTGTTGGACATTTGCACAGGAGGAGTGCCTTTCAGTTTCTCATTTCCTTTCCACCATTTGTTCCTTTTAACCGTGATCTCAATGCTTTAGGAAGTAGCATTTTAAATCCTAAACACAATGCTGTCTTTTAACCCAAATGTCATAACCCAGTCTCGATTGTATCTAGACCTCACAACATTTTAGCAAACACAAAATGATGTTGTCCTGCCAATAGGGCTTCCTGAGGAGAACTTTTTGGGGTCAAGATTCCTCATTACCTGCTGTTTTGACGATTGATATGTGAACATTTGAAGTGCAACATTTAATTGCTGTTATCCCCCGTAAATCTATAGTTTCCCAAATGACTCTATGCAAATGAGAAGAAGTACTACTGTACCGCAGCTATCGGCAGGGGAGCCCCTTTCATTTGGAACAAGTAATGTACGTTAATCGGACAATTCATGACTTCGTAATCACTCGTAAGTCTTAGCAGAGTGTATTTAAAATGATCTAAGGCTTCCCTCAGCTAGATAATATCCTACTCCAATCATGTTTGTGTCACTGAATGGATTGCTTGAAACCTTGATATCAAATGCAGTGTGACAGTTAATGTAATATGCCCGCAACACTAGACTATATCATCTGCCAATTAATTAATCCAATAGAGCCTGGCTAGGCCTATTAAATCCCATTCTAATTAATCAGATGCCACCAGGATACTCTGTCACTTATCCCAAATGTGAAGGATAATTACCCAAATGGAAGCCACTAATATAACTGCAGAGATGTTTTAAATAATATCTGCTTTTAAATAAGGAAATGAGGCGTATTTCTGCTTATTTTCAGTATGGAAGTGACAACATTTCAAGGGTGATAATAAATCTTGGCTGTGTGTGGGAACCGGCTGCAGGGGAACAACTCTGCATAGGAACCCTGGTAACTATTAGGATGATCTTAGTAGCAGAGGGAGAATACATTTGGGTACATTTGGAGGTACTACACAGAGATCCAATTTGGTTTTATATCAGTAATGCTTATTGTGTTAGATTCGTCATTAATCCCAAGGCTTTCTACTTCTTAAAAGTAGGCCTTGGGGCCAAAGGAAGGCAGGAACCCTATTGAGTTAAAAGAAGACCAGGAACTTGTGAGCTGAATACTAAGGCTCATGTCATCTCTACCTCTTAGACGCAGTTTGAGAGAGAGAGAGAGAGAAAGAGAGAGAGAAAGAAAGAGAGAGAGAGAGAGACAAGCACAAGGTGGCCGGACGAAAGAGAAAAGAGTGAGTTTGGGAGCGAAGGAAAGAAAGATATGAAAATGCTAAAGAAAGTCAGACTCCTTTGTTCAGAACGCGAGGCCAACTTTTCAGAGCGCTGCAGCCGAACCTTGACTTCTTTACGAATAGATTGAAACGGCAAGCTTGTTGCCGTCTGACTGGCTTCTCTCCCTCCTATTGCACTATAATATCTGTGAAATAATTGATGTTTTGTGTAACAATTCAGGTTTTGTACACGGTGTTCATGACCCTGCACTGGGTATTACCTGTCAAGGTTTTTTTTAAAAGGAATGAATGATGGATTTGTATGGTGTTATCTTGTATTTGACTTCTAGACAACAGTCTGCTGCTTTTCACTTTTTCTACAATTTTTTTTAAAAGCACATTTTAGATTATTTTGTTTTGCATAATGGAAGAAGAAATGGAGAACTTCCATAAGTGTTTGTCAGCTAACATAATTTTGAGATTCTTCTTTCTGTGCTCTGCAGCTACAACATGTGGATAATTGGAATAATAAATGTGGGCCAGTAAGTAGCAGTGCTTTGTTTTCATTTGAGACAGGCCTCTCTGTGTCTCGCCACTGTGTGTTCTCTGGTTACCTTGTTAGTTTTCCTTTTATGCTGAATTTAATAATGAATCAGATTGGCCTGCTCTTGAAGACTATCAAAATTCTAAGCAATGTGTTGTTGTTCTCATTTGAGAAGAGTACCTCTACGCAGGTAGATTTCTAAGTGTGTTTCTACTAAGTGGCTCCCCTTTAAACAACCTCATCCACTAATGAGTGTCTTGCAGGCACAGCTTGAGTGAAAATGTAGCTGACACAGGCATTGGGTTCAATAGCACCGCTCAGGGCACCATCAACAAATGGCTCAACAGTCGCTATTAGACGAACACATTGTAAACATCTCTGCAGGAAGAATTAGTGCTTTGCTGATTTAGCTAATGCTGAATAATACATTCTTATTTCATGAATAAAAACAACGGATTGCATTGGCGGATGTTCCACCTAAATGCAATCTTTTGTCGTTGTAACAAACAGAAGCTTCCAGAATCTTAGACCTGCTGGTGTTTTTGTAAGTTGATGTGTTGAGATATTTCGGCACAGAAACAAAGAGACCGAAAGATAAAGATGCTGTGGGTTTGTTCTGCAAAGTATGGACATAGATCAGTGTGTTCAATGAATTGTGAAGGCCAAAAACTGAAAACACTGACCACATCTAGTTTATATTTAATCGGAGAAACCACAATCCCCCCCAGTTGGACACCGGCATGACAGGAGACAAATGATAGAGCAGCAGAGGAGCTCTTAGTTTCTTTTTTCCACATGCCATTTCCAGCTTTTCTTTAGTAATGCTCATACAATTAATCAAGTTAGAACAACCTTTTTTTATTTTCCAGAACAACGGCTCATCACACAACCTGTTCAGTCTTATGTGTTCTGCAAAATTACTTTTCTACTCATTAGTTCTTTGAAGGAACATAAAAGGGTGAGACATGGACATAATGTTTTTCACGTCCATGCAAACACAGTAGTTACTGTATACTTGATATATACGCAGTCAAATAATGAGTATCCCTCTGATGTGTGTCTGCTATTAGAAAATCTTGAAAAACAAACTTAAGGTTACATCCCACAGGTCTTGATCGTGTGTCATATTATTATAAGCCTGCGAAACATGAGCAAGAATGCTTGAAGGTTGCAAACTTGAATTAGACTTGAATCCTTAGTCATGTCCCTGGCTGGAAAGCACACAAAGCCTCTGCTCTGGCAGCTGTCAACCTGCTGGGCTCCAGGCTGACACAGATAGACCACCATTTATATATTTATTACCTATAGTACATATTTCACTACGGTTCAGCTTGGTGTAATGTTGAAATATATAATGATGCGGGTAGTTAACAATTCACTCATTGATATTCAGACTCTGTGATGAAGGTTGTGCTTATTCTCCCATAACATGATTAATCTATAATGTTACCTCAGGCTGTGTATTTGGAAGGGAAAGTCTTGCTTATTCACCTCTGGTGCTGCACACACGTATTGCTATTCCCTGCACAGATCAGCTTGACATGAATGGATTTTCTACTTGTCCGAGATTTATCCTCTTCCACATTTGTGCAGGGGGCTTCATATTTTAACATCCAGCGCCACAATGGCACGGACAGGGCCAACTTCACGGTGACAAACTCTTCAGTCAACTCATGATATTAGTGCCATCTCTTGCTATTCTACCGGCAAACCAACTACTTTATGAAACTTACTTCAACTGCTGCGGTGCTGCTCTGTGCTTTTTTTTATTGGTAATACTAAAAGACATTAACACACTGTGTGCATGCCAGACAACTGCTGCAGTAACAGTCTCATTATGTTGACTTACAGTAGATTTGTCTGTGTGCTGCTGGCTCTGTCCACTTATTTTCATTGACCGCATATATGTTAGATTAAAGCCTAATGAAGCGAATAAACTCACTTATTCTTCAGCACATCACAAGGTATCAAATGTGCAGAGATAAGGCCAAACACAATAAACACAGTAAGTAATTGCCCTTTAATGTGTAAGACCATTAAAATGATTCCTCCTGTTGGAGTCAAAAGCAGATCCCACGTATTTCGTAGCACTAATAGTAATACTAATCAATGAGGACAGAGACCAGCTACTCATGAGCAATGGATGTGTATTTCACTGTGAACAGCAATCACAGCCCCCAACCATGCGTGAAAAAATAATTTAAGATTAATCTGAGAGATTGCTCTCATCAGAAAAAACCCAGGACCCAGAACGATAAGATGCTATTCTTTAGAAACAATTAATCATGCCGTGACCTGCGCTGTAGGCTTTTGATTATAGAGGCGTTTTATTAGGGAGAAAGGAATATAATGTTTATCACAGAATAGGCCATAAGGTCACATTGGTACTTAACTCTTCACGACTACGTTTTTGGGAGCTTTGACTTTTCTGTCATGTGACAGCTCCTCTACATTTAAATTCACTTTTTGGCCTTGTTCCAGAAAAGGAGGAGACAACTCCTGTCTTTCTGTTGCACTTCATTGCTCATGGCCATAAACATTAATGACTCAGGCTTGTGCGATAATGAAATTCCACCTTCGTCACAAAGCGCAGGCGTGACCGACCCACCAATGTCCCGGTGACTGTTTGTGGCACTTTTGAGGTTAACTCATGTTGACACCCATGGAGGTGTATGTATGAGTTGCTCCACAGTTGAAGCTAAAGGAGCAGAACTCTAACAGATGCACTATTTATTAAATTAGTCAAAGGATGTTTTTGGATTAAAAAAAACTGCCGGTATGAAAAAAAAAGCATAATGTATCGAACAAATTGGTGATTATACATTGGCCTACTTTCTATGGAAAGGTATTGCCTCTATTATTTTCAATCTACTTACTAATGCATAGGACTCGCCACAAAACACACGGTGCTGCTCATTCAAATGTCTCATGAATACCTTTTTATATGCAGAGAATAAATATTCGAGGACACACATTATTTTCAACATGCCTCTCTGATATATGGTAATGACTAAGACGGCAAGACTTACACTTACGGAGAAAAAAAAAGCCTTGGCTTGGTCGATCACAGCTCACCTGTAACGCAGATATTTGAGACATTATGTATTTCATATGCTGAAGTTCACCATGAAATACTCACACATTGTATCTACAGTATACAGTTAAAAAACACAATCACATGTATTCTATCTTTTTTATTATTCATCATCCTATATACGTAACTCATTAATGTTATTGGAAAGATTCATTGCAGTTTTAAGTCAGATAAAAAACGTTTTTTATTCTTATAGATGTTGCAAGATTCACAACATGTATTACCCAAGACATGAGAGATAGAGAAATGGCAGATTTGAAATATACAACATTTTGATGATGAAATCTCAACAACACACTGCTTCAATGAAATAACTAAATACATTCTCCTGCTGGGTGTGATGAATTGTTTATGGTATTGTTGAAGAGCTTGTCAGATTACAACCCAAATCTCCAGTTAAATCTTTCTGTTTTGATCTCTTGTAATGAGTCTAGATCGACCTACTGTTTCATGGGAACTGTAATTGGGATCATGACAATAATTTAATCACATCATGTGTTCCTTTCCTTTTATTGTCAACGCTATTGCTCTAAACTCTGATTTATGGCACTGATATGCGGGTTAGCATTATATTGAAACATAAATATCTACTGTTGTGTTTCACTTTTAATGTTATGGGCACAGACAGCTTGTGCTATAAAGGTTTTAAATTGGCCTTGTCATCTTCATATTTACCCTGTTATCTAAATCACACAGAAATGTCAAGAATCGTTCTGAATTGATGGAAACATTTTTGCGTAAACACAGCTGCAGTACACACATATGGCCAGTAGGGGTAGTGTGTGATTGTATAACAACTTTGGAGGCATGGGTGTTTATTCCTCTGCTGCAATGAAAACCATATTATAACCATGATGCAGAACATGGGAGACTTTGACATTAGAGTGATGTGGATTTATCAAGTTTGTCTCTGAAGTAAAGGAGGAATGGTTGCAACAATTTTCCAGTGATGGTTTCTGATATATTCCAATAAATGGGAAGGAAACAAGGTATTAAAACATTGAAGTATCTAGTACACTGTGCTATCGCTGACTATTTGCTCTACAGGTGCCTTTTTCCTTTGACTTGTGCAGCGTAGTGGAGCTGCCCGCTGCCGATGGTGCTGAAAGTTTCTGCTCTGTGCCTCTGACAGACGTAACCAAACAATTAAGAGATATTTCCGTTTTTATTGCAGTCACGAGAAATATCCTTTAATTGTAAGATTATGCCTATCTAGAAACTCCGTCTCTGGCACGACTTCTTCCTCTTCTTCACAGCTCTGCACACGCCTGGTATTGTTCAGATATTTTGAGGAGTGTCTCGTATACCCAACAAGGATGACTGGAACCCTGCAATATGATTCCCCAAACAAAAACAAAAAGCTGTCCTTAAAATGAACCCCCAATGCCAGAATCCGGTGTGAAAACAAAGAGGGCGTACATTTTGCTGAAGCAACAGTCAATGAATCGAATAAGTCATGCAGCTGTTACAAAACATTTAGCTATTGTGTGTGCTTCTCTTCAAAATGCTCCTCCGGTAACTCAGTCCAGCTGTTCCCGGTTCAGTCAGGCGGTGTGGCTTCTGTCACGTCTGTCCCTCATCCATCAGCCCTCGCCGAGGAGCACCGTGTGTAAATCCTTTCCTCTGCCACATCAGCTGCGCTCCGTCGCCACTGAAGTAAACGCTGAAATGTGTCTCTGCCGCGCTGCGCCCTCACATCCTTCTTGAAAAAAACGTCAACTTCTCCAAAGTAAACTGTTTACACCGCCGTCGACTTCCCATCTCTCCAGTCTATATGTTTGCGTTTGCGTTTGAGCTTTTGTCACGCACTTGTTTGTCTATTTCTGCAAAGCATACATAGGCTGATTGACTTTTTTTTTATAACATCAAGTCATGAGTTGAGATATCGGCTCTCCGTGCGTCTTTCTCCGGCTAGTCCAAATCATTTCTACCCGGCTTGTCGGGACAGCAGCGGAGTCGTGAAGTCTCTGCAGTCACGTGATCGAGATAGGACTGAAGAGTGAGTGTGTGCAGGTTTTTTTTCTCTCGGAGTGTGTATGCGAGCCTCTTTCCGTGTGTGGTTAGAGGGGTGTCCCTCCTCCGCATTTGTTGCTGCTTGTCATGCTTTAGACGCCGAAACGCAGGGAGAGAGGCGAGAGTGAGAGAGGTAACGCCGGTCTCTCTCACCGGGCTACCTGTTTTTTTTTCAGTCTTACCTCGCGTCCCCGTTGGTTCTCCCTCGTCTTTTGGAGCCTTGCTTCCTGCAGTCGGGTTGTTTTTGTTGGTCAAAAAAAAGAGAGACAAACTGATCATTCCTGTAGGGGTTCATGCGGGTCTGATCTGCCAGTAGGAGGACCGCAGTTCTGTTTTGAGCTGGGTTTTGAACATCTTTTTTTCCCTTTTTTCTTTGGGTGCTCCATTTGGACAGTATAGGACAGCCGAGCAGAGCTTGGATGATCCGCTTCGCTGAAATCCCGAGATGGAGTTGCTGCTGATCTGCCTTTCCCTGTGGATATTCCAATGCAATTCGGCCGGAGCGGACTCCATCATACATATCGGTAAGCGTCAGGAAAAAACATGCTGTTTGGGTTTGACAGGTGTAAAGGCAAAGCGTGCGGGGATAAAGCTCAGCCAGCGCATACTGCGTTGATCAAAGGATTTTGGTGAGAGGGCGGGATAAATAGTCTATTCAGCTTGCATCCTGTGTTTAAGTAACACTTTGACTCTCAAGCGAGTTGAAAAGTTGGCGTTTTTTAGATGGCCATGCCTCTGACCTTTTACCTTGGCTATTTTTTACATTTTCTTTAATCTAAGTTATTTATTTATCAGCCTTTTTCTGCATATATTTGTTTCACTTATCTACCGCAAATCAATGCATGCAGGCTTAAGATCGTATCCTCACTCTTATCGGCCTGTAAATTGAAATTCAGTTTTTTTAAAAACGGACTACAGCAAGAGGGCCTATAAGCTTTGAGGAAATCAATGTCCAATAGCCAAATGGTTGAGTCTTTTTTAGACCAAGCTACCTCTTGTCTGTATCTGAGAAGCCTCAACTTTCACCGGAACGTGACTGCAATGTCAATTACAAGACCGAGCGAATGTCAGTGGAGTTTCGTTTTAGAAATGCAAAACGCATAGAGCCTCTTTGTTCTCAACTTCAAACCAGAGCTGCCTTTTCCAGAGATGGGGGATGCTTTAATCTCATCATGATGTTGAAATAATTCTGACCTCTGTATCCATACACATCGCATTGCATTACAGTTTCAAAATGCATATGATCTCTTCTCTACCACACACACACACACACACACACACACACACACACACACACACACACACACACACACACACACACACACACACACACACAGTGTAAATTATATTTGTGTCCCCTTTTCACTTTTGTGTCCACTTATAATGACTGGCGTTGTAGTCAAAGATACAAATGTCAATGTCACTGTGAGCACATTTTGTCGCGGTGCTCCTCCGCTGCTGCTGCTGCTGCTGCTGATGTTCACAGTTTACTGCAACAGTCTGGCAAGCAGCAGGTGCTCAGTCACTGGCTTAATACAGAGGTGGGACTCCATCCAGATAATATTGGCAGATGCCCCACATATCGTTCGGGTACCCCAATTATGCTTCTCATTTCCTGAAACCTTTTTCCCTGATATATATGCATCTCCCAATAGCAGCTGATGCCATAAACAGAGGAAAAAAGACGGGAGGGAGGGAGACAGTTGAGTTTCAGTGGGCCGCCCACACTAGGCCTATAATGCTTATTGGGTAAAGTGCCATCGATCTAGTAGACATGACAGGCATTCTTTTCAAAATCTTTCTGCATCAAATAATGAGAGTCTGTGTGATGTGGCCGTGTTGCTCTCCATGGTGCTGAAATCATGTACTGGCTCACTGAGATAAATCCACTAACTATAATGAAATCAGGCATCATGTTTACATGTGTTTGTCCACCAACAGATTATACATTATTTTTAGCTGGGAAGGTCCATAAATCAACTGCTTTCACCTTCAACTTTACCGTGCAATCTAACTTCATCTCCTCGAGATTACTCTCCAAATAACATGGGATTATTTTATTCCACAGGTGCCATATTCGAGGAAAACTCTGCGAGAGATGAGGAGATTTTCCAACTTGCCATCTCAGACCTGAGTCTGAACGATGACATTCTGCAGAGCGAGAAAATCACCCACTCTGTGAAACTTATCGAGCCAAACAACCCCTTTGAGGCCGTGCAGGAAGGTAAGCGCGATTCCCCCACGGATCATTTCTGCTATGAATTGCCCTTGCTATTTGATTTGATTGCTTAGGGGCTGCAGGGCACGTTAGGAAGGCGGTCTCTCGTCACTTCTAGTTACGATCAGGAAAGAATTCCCTTGTATCAAAGTCTTGACTGCCTTGATCTTGCAGGTTTTGTTTTTAAAGCCATGAGTTTATGTTTTTCATTACGCGTGTTTATCAGGCATTGTGTTCCCTTGGGAAGCAGTCATGGATGAAAAAACGTGTGTGTGTGTGTGTGTGTGTGGCCATCTGCAAAGTGCTGTGCCACTATACTAACGCAAGGTGTCTTCTGTGGTCGAAAGCTAGGTGGAAGCATTGAGTTAGAGCACAGCAGCTTAGAATAATATGTTGTGTGAAATGAAAATCATTTGAAGTTGATCAAATGTCATTCCAACACCAATAATCCACTTGAGTAATCACACAAGACAAAACGAATATTTCTAGCTTTTATATCCCTTTGAAGGTTGAGTCTGCAATCCCGTCCATGCACATTTATCACCCCTTCAGCTGTTTATACTCAAAATGTTTGTCTGCATCATTTGGATTCCCCGTAAGCAGCCAAGAAACACACCTCCACAAATCAGACAGGATTAGCAATGAAATGATTTTGATCAAGGTTATCTCTCTGTCATTGAAAGGTGGTCCATTAGTTGACTGCAACAGTGATTACAAATTCTTCCAGTAAAATGAATCATTACGACTTTAATAGATTTGATGGGACCTTCAAATGATGTGTATGTCCGCTGCACTTAGTAACCAGCCTGTACTTTTGTCCCTAGTTGCACAAAGGCCTTGATGAGTCATTGCTATTCATAGTGCCCCTGACAGGCAGAGGAGCATGATAATATGTCCTGCCTTTTGCTTAAATTATCCCATGCCATTTAGCAGTTATCCAGAAAAACATCACACATTTTTAATCTTCAAATTCACATGACTTAAAACTTGATGAGGTCCACATGGAACAGAGTGGTATAAACCTTAACTATACACAGGAGATATTCCTGGTTGCTGCTTCAGATAACGATTAAAGGGGCCATATTCTGCCCATGTTCAGGTTCATATGTGTATTGTGAGCTTCTACTGTGACATGTTTACATGCTTTAATGTTCAAAAAGCTCTTTATTTTTCTCATACTGCCTGTGCTGCAGCACCTCTTTCCCCCCTCTGTCTGAAACCAGAGCCCAGTCTGCTCTGATTGGTAAGCTGGCCAGGTCTCTGTAGTGATTGGTCAACCGCATAACGTACAATGTGTTGGAGCGCTAGCCAATAGATCCACGAGTGTTACATAGTGATTTTACTGAAGTAAACTAATAACTACAATCAAGGTGTGCATAACACACTACAGGAAAGAGAAACCCCCAACAAGTACAATAGGGTCCCTTTAAGAATATGACACACTTGCAATTTTACCAGTTTCTGCTTGAGATGGGATAGTAATTGCAAGACTTGCCAGCAAATAATGTGTTCATTGCTCTGATTATTTTAGTAGTGCAGTCTAAGAGAGCGTACACACTGAACTCTGCGTTCTAATTATCTTAAAGTTATTTTCCATTGACAATCCTCTCGATAATATTATAGCACATTGTTGAACCTGTACAAAAGCCTAAGGACTAACAGGTTGTGGATGATGCTGTAAGGAAACAAAAAAACACTAAACACATTAATGGCATTCGTAGCTGCAGAGCTTGTTAATGCTCAGTGAAAATTATTCAGAGCTTATTTCCTCTGCGCGAATTGCCTTTTGTTGGTGATAGGGTATCATTTACCATGCTTAATTACTGTTTACGGTTAGGCTCCGGATAATCAAATATTCACATAAGTAGGTGATTACGTGGCATTCACTTTCTGGAGTAATGTGAAGTTGCTGACGTGAGGATCAATAGGTGGCCCCGGACTCTTGCACTAGACACACACAGGGTGGTGAGTGTTGAGTGACAACTTGGATAAGTTGACCTTTTGCTTTGCTCTTTTGTTCGCTGCCATCCCACTGTGAGTGGCAGTCAGGACCTTGCCATCGCATGGAGAACAAGGAGGGGAGGGTGGGCATAAACAGGGGCGGCGGGGGGGGGAGCTGAGTGAGGCTGAGAATAATGATGAGATGATAGAGTCGGAAAATATAGTGGCAGTAGAAAGGGAGGGAGATTATGGGTGAGAAGAGCAATGAAGATAAAAAATACCCATGAGTACCAGCAAGGGCGGTGAAACAGAAAAAGAGAGAAGGGAATTATGATCAAGACCTGAATAAACATGAGTGGACAAAAGAAGAGTTAAGATAGGGGTGAGGTGATGAGGAAAATTTGCAAGCACACTGAATGGAATAGTTGCAGCCTCATTTTAGTTTGTCCTCATTCGGCCTCTTGTGTCCTTGCACGAGAGGAACATATATTAACGGGACACCATTCACACAGATACAGCCAGCTATTCAGTCCTCCCACACTCTTATCATTCAAAGATGAAAGCTCAAGGCGGGCTGGACATACTGCTTGACCACACAACAGGCAGAAGCTGTCCTATTTATAAGCTGGAGCAACTGGAGAGGATGAATAGGGCGATTTCAACACCGCAAGCGCCAACTCCGAAGATTATCTTGTTTTTTCTTGTAGCTTATCTGACAAATGACTGTGTATAGATCCCATCATCTTGCAGAAAAACAAACATGTGGCTGGTACAACAGTTCCCTTCTTATCTTCTACATCCACCCTTCAGTTCTTGTTATTTTATAGAGATCAAGATAAGGCAATGGGATGACAAAAAACGTGATTTGAAATTACACACATTTGCCTGGAAGGGCAAATTGTGAAGACTCCCATAAAGTCGATATGCACGATATAATTGCATGTACTGCCATTCTGATCAATTTAACATTAATGCCTCTTATCTGGTAACAGCCAGTCATCACTCTGGAAAGCTTGTCTGGGTCTGTTAACATTATTCATTAATATCCTGAGAAAAATGTAGTTTCATGGAATACCCACAGCCTATTAGGGCATCAACTTTACATCCCACAACTCTGAATGTCTTAAGAATATAACGTCTGAGGACAGTCCTTTCTGGAATCAGGCTGTGACAAAAAATAGATGGAAGACTTATAAATGTTTACTGGTTTCTCACACATCTTCAAATTTGTCAACCCAGGTTTTCTTCCCACCTTGATTCAAAAAAAGGTTTGTCCTGTAGACGAGATAAGCATTCAAAAGAAACACAGCTTTAATAACCTTTTTGTCTTGAGTTGTATTCAAATGAAGTGGCAGAAAGGGGACAGCAAAGCCCCCAACCATGTTGTGTGATTATGTAAATCTGAAATGATGCATATTTCAAGAAAAGTTTAATTTGTGAGGTGGATTTTTTTAATTTGTTTTTTTGGCATAGTTGCTTTGAGGATGTGAGATCTCCATTTTCACATGCGTTTGGAAGTGAAAGGATTCCCCCACCAGCACTGATGTATTTCATCTCTCAGAGCAGGTGGGAAAAAGGATTGTGATGGCACATGTTGTTTGTGCAACATTTGGGATTTTCCACGCATCAAAGCATTTAGAGGATTTACAAAAAAAGAAAATACTTTATAAAAATACATTCTAACACACAATAGGACAGCTTACAGAGAGGCACACACGCAAATCACCATTCCTGCTGCGGGTGCGTGTTTAGTCCATATAGCCATGTTTGCACCTCTGTTAGTCTAGCTTGTTAGCACGCTGGCGTTTACGAATAAGCACTAAGAATGGCAAAGACCGAGGGCAATTTCATTATCTGATCATTAAGGCTTTGGACCATCTTAAATCTTTATCTATTTTAATCAGAAACCAAAGAGGTCAACCTGCTCGTGGCACCAGATGAACAGTTAAGGGATCACCAAATCAATAGGATTCATTCTCTACGTATTAGGAATGCCTAAACTACATTGCATCCAGAAGTTATTGAGACATTTCAGTCTGACCAATTAAAGGTGGGGTAGGTAATTTTGGAGAAACCAGCTCGAGTGCGCTAGAATTTGAAAATACACAACCCGAAAAAATCTGCCACTTCCTTACAGAGCCCCTCCTCCAACACACACGAACGCGCACATGACCAATGAGGGCACGAGATAAGTTTGTGCACAGATGGAAGGCTGACAGGCAGGTAGGCCATCCAGTTATTTTAGCCGGGCAGGCTCAGATGATTGGTCGTGCTTTTTACAGTACCACGGCTTCCAGAGATGACATTTTTTTATGGATTTTTTGTCAAAGCACTTAAGATATTCATTGCTATCGGGATGTTAAGAGCATTCCATGGAATATAACAAAAAGTGTATCTCGAGCCGGTTTCTCAAACTTACCTACCCCACCTTTAACTGGAGAGGCAAACATAGAGCAACATAATGAAAACTGCTATATTACAGAAAAGATCTTTCCCAAGTTCGAAACTTACCAACATGGATTTGTTTGACCTGCATTAAACATAGAGTTTACAGTTTCTGCATTTTGACATTCAATCGATTTTGGAGCACCTTTTTCAGCATTGTTTTCAAAATCCTTCTTCAACCCTTAGCCCCGCAGGTTCCTGATTCATTTTTAAATATACATTTAGAGTGAAGCAGGTAGAAAACATAGCCGTCTGGCGACAGTTAGTGGAAGTAGTTTCCTGCCTCTCTGATGTGCAGTAATCTGTTGAGTGTTCTCTCAGAGTCCTCTTCACACACCACACCACTAGTGACCCTCCCTTTTCATCTAACCCCAGCCAAGGTAATGTCAAGGAGGATTTAGTTATTTACTCCTACTGTCCCTGTAAGGCAATATACTTTGAAGGGAGCTGGCAGTGCCTTTTTTATTCTTCTTTTTAGCTCAATCTCTAATGACAAAAGTTGAAATAATGGTTCTTTTGAAAGAGTTGGCATGGGTAATGTAATATCCTCCATCTGATTCTCTGCTTATGACAACTCATTACTCGACTTGCTCTAAACCTGATGGAATGCTGCCCTTTCACTATTATTGTGCCGGTGAATTTAATAATGCCACATAAATCTTGGTAATGGGTTTGTTGTTTTTTTTATGTCTTTTTACCAGCTAAACACAGAGGGGTGGATAATCAGGCCATTTTACTAACCCCTGTTAATTACCCAGTGGTTATTTAAATCCGTCATAAGCTTCTCAATGGGCTGCAGAAAGGCCTGCTGGTGGCGTAATCAGCTAAGTGATGTTGTGGCAGAGGTATCACCATTTAATCCATTCACACTACTCAGCATCCGTGTAGGGTTAACGTTTAGGTGGTTGCACACTGGTGGTCCACTTTGCGGTAAAGAAAATGTTTATTTTCTGTTTATAGGAGCCACTATTAGAAGGGCGGAAAACTACTCAATGCAGTTATTACTGTTTTCTCAGTTTTAGAATTGTTTCAATTATCAACTCGAGGGTAATCATCTGTCATCACCTTTTTATTGTAAGTGTGTTTAACGCGCTGCATACTGTAGCTATGAACCAACGTAGGGAAGAAGACTAGTACAATATTCATATCTATATAATAAATAGTTAAATAACCGTTATATCGATTCAAATGGAGACATTTTGAACAAGATATGAAGGGTACAGAAAACTGTAACTATATCATCTACTAGGACTATGCAGGACTGTCAAACATCAAAGGTTGGGAAGGACTGTAGCAATCAATACCTACAATACAGTGGATGGAGTGCCCACTTTTTAAAACTACACACACACACACACACACACGCACGCACGCACGCACACACACACACACACACACACACACACACACACACACACACACACTGAAAAGTCGCATCTTGAATTTGTGCCACCTTGCTTCTGTTGAACTTCTGATAACGCAGTGAGAAATGCATTTGTTGTGAAACAGGGAAACAAAAGACGTGTTATTTACAGTATATCACAGGGCTTCGATGTGTTGCTATTGTATTCGTGCAAAGTGCAATGTTTTTGTGTATTATGCATGTTATTGCAGTGCTGTATATATTAAGTGTTGCAATAGTTTTGGTTCCCTGCTGACTGTACGTACGCTACTATGTTTCTCATTCTCTACTCTGTCTGCTTCCAAGCAACTCATTTCATCTCCTGGTAGAAATGTTGAAATCCTACTTCCTTTGTCACGCAAGTATCTTTTCTTTGTCAGTCTGTACATGCTACTGGCTGTGCAGCTCTATGGATTACACAACACTACTTGTCCCTCTACCTGTGCCATTCACACCATACAGTGTGGATGACACAGGGGAGTCCCTATGAGACCTGTATTCCACTGACTGACACACAGTATAGAATACATTTTCCTTCTGCTTTTCTTTCGAATAGCCAGAGTCAGCTATGTCTGCCAACTGCTGTAGAGCGATAGTGCCGAGTACAGAGGGTGAGAGGCAGGGGGAGGTCAAGGCTGTTAAATGCTGGATCTGCCTGTAGGCCTGCAGGTTTTGTCCTCTGTGGTGCACAGAAACAGCGAGTCAGTATTCCTCTCCCGCAGTGGAAAAACCTCTGTGACACACAGTTTTGACATGTGTAACAGATGTCTCATTTAGCACTTCTCAGACTGCTATTGAAGGTACAGGGACATTTCTAAGTATCCAATTATAAAAATAAATACATACAAATGTGTGAAGACTTGAAAAGTGATTTTGGCTTTTGAGTTGGAAGGCTTGGTTTGCTGATTAACTTCAAGGAAAGAGTCAATTCACTTAAATGCACTGATCTGTATTCAAAGGAATCATCGGCAGCGAGCTAAATGTCACCATGAGCAGGGATTTTAGTAATTGTTTAATTTGAATAAACAGTGCCAGTGTTGTTGTGAAGCGTGGCGACAGTCCAACACACACATGAATAAAGGGAGTGAGAGCCATGTGCTGCTTTGCTTTTGGTTGGATTTCAACAGATGTTTTTGACGTTTCTTTATATAATAGGGAAGTGTATTTGCTGGTGTTTGATGGAAACAGTTTTACTGTATTGGGCTAATTAGAGAGAGTGGCAGTCAATTTGGGCCTTTGTTCATTTATGAATTCATCACACTCCCCATGCTGCCTCACTGGCAGACAGCTGAGAGCTGATTCTCAAAGTATTCTCATCGCTGTTCACACTGGCATATTTGATTGAGGATGTTCTGGGGGGTCATTGTGTATAAGACTGACTAATGGCTTCTGGGTGGTATGATAGCTGTCTGTCTCTGAAGGACAAAGGCAGGAAAAACACATTTGAAGAGCAGACACATTTTGAATACAAATCTTGATTGATGTTCTACTGTTTATTCCTCCCTTGGTGCACGAAAGATCCCTAAATTTGGCATCAGAAAACAACATTTGGGTCATTTAGCACTGTCAGACAGTGACATGAAACTAGCAGGAGGCCTAATTCAACCTGGCCTGTTCCTGTAATAGTGGTTTGAAAGACATTTAGCAGCAGTATTGATGTTCAGATGACAGCAGCATTTGATGAATGGACCAAAGAACGCGGAATATATTAAAACACCTGCACACGTGAAATACATAACTCAAAAACCAGCCTGTTATACATACATGAAAACATCAACATATGCTTTCCCATTCATAGGTCTCTCAGCTCCATGTCTTATTCATGTTCCTGTCCTCCCTGGTTTGACAGATTTATAACAAGGTGTAGGGAACACTGTGACAGATGTTAGTGCTTTGCCACGACCCCAAACAGCCCCCGACCACCGCTGGGGATTGGCCATCAATACTACTCTACCTGTTGGAATGAGAGAGACTGAGTGAAACTGAGACAGAGGGAGAGAGGGAGACAGAGGTGGCCCAAAGGAGACGTCCTGTCCAATCAGATTGATGCTGATGAGGCCCCAGGACACCTTCAGTTGTAATACATTGAAGTCCCATATGTTACTAGCATCATTTCTCTTTGTACACACTGTTATGCTCCGACTTTTATTGAGCCGCTGAGTTGACAGCGAACGGGAGGGTGGGAAAGATAGAGAGGGCGTATAAATGGTTGGAGAGGTTTTCTTGTTTGGGCATCGTGGTATGAATACATGCCTTTCTATGTATGTCTGCTGTGTTGTTTGAGGTGGTTTTATAGACACAGGGTTGTTTTTGTTGATGTTTACGTAAAATCGTAATGGTTTGGTGGGATGTAGTGTGTGTGGTGATAATAGTTTGGGGATGGTAGGTTGTTAAAACCCCCCTCCACTCACTAGGATGCGGACTAGCTGAAAGGGAAGTGTGTATAATTTACTACCCACCACCTGCACCATTGGCGGCACGAAGACTTCATTCCAGGAAGGAGGACAAGGAGCAGAAAATCATCCCCCGAGTAAATCCTATTAGAGGCTAAACAGGAGTCAGCCAAAGAAATGCTGCGCGGCTATCTCCGGCTTCACACTCCGTTCAGACAGACGGAGGAGGGGGGTGCCGGGGGGTGAGGGCTGCGGGAGGAACAGGAGTCTTAGTGAGAGAGTAAACTGGTGTGCAAGCCTGATGACGATGGGAGAATTGGGATGTTTAAGATGGCAGAAGGCATAGGGCATTAGGAGAAAAAAGGAGCAGAGGCTGTGAAATTCCAGGCCGTATGGGAGACAAGAGGGGCAAAGTCATTAAAAACTGCGGACTCGGCTCACTTGCCTCATTGATGAAGAGATGCCAACGTGTATTTGGGAACCATTGTTTGCATTGCTGCCCAGAGAGAAGGCTACCGAGTGGGACCATCTGTCACAAGAATCCCTCCTCAGTCTTCCTCGCTGAGCCTCTGACTGTGTCTCTCTCTCACTGCCACGGGTCTTCTGCCCTGCACAGGCAACATGGATTTTATCCAAAGATGAGGCTAAGCTAGTGTGTAAGCCCTCTCTGAGTGAAATCAAAACCAAGCTTAAACCTCATGAGTGAAAGCCTAAAAGAGTGTAGAGGGCGAAACATGCACCGGAAACTGGGTCGAATGTGTGTCCTAAGATATTCACTTTGCCTAATGAAGAAATCTTTAATTGAGTTCTACAGTGAAAATCATCACTAGCCATTGCTTCACACAGGATGTTTAAAATGTAAATGGGGAAACATACTTCTTCAGTTTTAAGCAATGATGAGAAAAAACACACCAGAGCCCTGAAGTTCATCTGTCTTACTCACAGACTTACTCACAGATTGTCTCAGATCAGTCAGCCTAAGATAAAGAGATAAGTCTCAGATAAATAATTCATTTTTTTTGGTTTAGAACATGAGGCAAGTACATATTTCAGTCTAACAGCAGATAGGCCATGATTTGTCATGTTATCTAATCCGTCTCATTACCACTTCAAGACTAATCATCCCCAGAGAACCATATAGGCCTGATTACTGCTGTTCCAACCCGTCACAAGTATGTGAGTTCTCGCCATGTTGTAGAAAAGCAAGGTGTCATGTTGGGTTTCAATCATCACTGCAACAAGCTTTGGTAATCCACGCCTCATAATTCAATGAATCCTTCCTTTATCTTGTCCTTATTCAGCAGATCAACATGACCAGCTAATTATAACCAAAACTAGGAATGAGAGCAGTTTTATTTATAAAACAAGGGGCTGAAATGTGTGTTCTTCCAACTGATGACAATCAGTTTTCTCAAACCCCTTCACAACCAGGTTTGCACACAATGAAAGACGTGTGCTTGATTTTGATTTGAAAAGTATACCTTGGCGTCTGGTCCAACGTGGTGTTCACCCCTGATGTCTGACCACTCCATGGTGGATGGATATTCAAGCACTATCACTACCCAGAATTTGTATTTTTCTTTTGGAAATCCACAATTTGTTAAGAAATGTTCACCAAAAAAACACAAATATTCACCTTATGGTGGCACAAGAGGGAATGGGAGGGAATTGTTTGCGAACCATTTTTTTCACCAATCCTTCACATAGATAAGATACCCTTTGAGCACTTTGAATATCAGTCAAATGTCAAGGTCATCCATCTGGTAGTTATTGGAATATGTCAGTGTGGAAAAAAGTGGTTGACCATCATTCCTTTCACAAGAGCCACAGCGCGAGTTTGACTAAAACTGTATAGGATAAGAAATAAATCAAAGAAAGCTGCATACGATATGTCACCCTTGAACACAAGTGTCAATCCAGATGCAGTCTTTTACAAATAGCACATTTCTGCACAGTTGCTACTAAATTTTTGAGCATTTCATTTGAGTTTTTCCTGTGAAAAGGAAAGTAATCTGAACATTTTTTCAAAGTTAAGCCGTGGTCTCGGCAAAGAAAAAAATGTTTTTAACTGAGGATTTTGACTGAGCCAATTACTTTTTTTTAACTCAGCTGGATGAAAGTGTTTAATGCTGAGGAGGATCACTTTATCCAGAGAAAGAGGTGATGGAGAGAGCAAGCCTTTTCAAATCGACAGCATTGTGAACAATTCATTATTTCACTTGAACGAGACAGCAGGTTAATCATCAGGCATTATCATGTCACTCTGAGGCATGCAGTCATTTTCTTTGCCTCTGACAAAACCTTTCCAAAGCATGTTGCATTAACAGCTTCCTGCTGTCACTTAAATTACTCCTTATCTCATTTTTCCTCAAAGGAATGAAAAGCACTTTAACAATTACAGCGTATACTTGTCATAGCATTTCCTGTGTTTGTAATTGTATAGTTGTTGTGCAGGTTTGTAAAGGTACATTTATGTGTTTGTGTTACACTCCACTCATGGCTGGTCATGCTTCCCCTTGGATTGCTGCTTTAACAAACAAAACCTCTAAATATTTAGAAAGCTACATTGACATACTGTACACACAATTACAGAAAAAGTGAAAACAAATAATTATATACTTTTTGAGCTATTGTCGTCAGGCGTCACTTTGATTGAACAGTTTTTAGAGCAAAAACTCCAGCGATGTGATTGTCTGAGAGTGTATTTATCGATCACCTCACCCTCTGATATATAAATAACACGGAAAGGGAAAACCCCCAAAAAGCATTTTACGGCAAGCTTCACTAATCATTTTCTTGTTCCAACCCATTCTATATTTATCCTGAAACCGGCTGCTGTCCTCCTTGAAGTGTCCCCATGAGACTTATACATAACTGACCCTATTCAGGCCTAAGAAAAAAGCGTTTAGACTAAAGAGGGTCAGTTATCAGAAATGGTTAAATTGCCGTAGGCGTCTGGTCAGAGCTGGTAAGATAATTGCATTTAATATGAGACCAGGATGTGAAGGCATATGACAAGTGGCTTTAGATATTACAGGCATATGCGTAGTCTCCCACATAAGGGAATTACATAACACATGTTCTCATCCATTATATTCCTTCCATATAATATATTCGACACGGTGTCCCAATTCTCTGTATGGCTCTTATAAAAGAGTAACAAATAACCAAGTACCATGCCTCAGGATCATCAGTCTTTCAAAAAGAGATACATGAAATGGCATTACAAGGAGGATTTAGCTTCATTTTATTCAAACTAAATAAAAAACTAGCCTTTATAAGACCAGGTGGAATCATATCTTCTGTTCAAAAAGCAGATTGTGTCCGATGTAGTTATTCCCATACAGTCATTGAGGGCACTGCAGGGATATTACAAAAATAAGCTCAAGAACATTTTCACAGCGAAAGAAGCAACACCTTGCACCTTGCAACTAACTAAGCAATAAGAAATAAGTACACACACACACACACACACACACGCACGCACGCACGCACGCACGCACGCACGCACGCACGCACGCACGCACGCACGCACGCACGCACGCACGCACGCACACACACACACACACACACACACACACACAGCAACCAACCCCCTCAGGCTAAAATAAGATTGGCTTTAGTGATTTTTGCACCTAGTTTTCAGTGCCTTCACTTCTTCCAGTAGTTAAGACTGTGTCTTGGGCCAAAACAGAAAGAAAACATAACCCAATATTGAACACAACAAAACTTTCAGTATGTATAGCATTATCTCTCCTCCACAACAACGGTATCACAATCAGAAAAAAGATGCATAAAGAAAATATACTAAAGACATGAGTAGGAAGAGAAGAGAAGCAGATCGCCTCAAGGGGAGAAGGAGGCGAACAACGGTGGAGGAAGTTGTGGAGGCATTTCAGTTCATGTCTTTATCTTTCCCTTTTTTCTTGGACAGCAGGAGGATGTCTATCAGGGCAACTCATCGTTTCTGTTAGTGCCAGCGTCCTCCTAGCAACGCCCTGGCAGGCCATGCAACCAGGAAGAGAGGCTAGAAAACGAGGCCCTTCCCCATTGAATAGTTGCCCCTCACTGACTCACCGCATGCCCACTCACTGCCATAACAAAGCCTCCTTTTAACTGCACACAAATGGACACTCTCGGACACAGTCACATTCATTCCGGCACAGTGTGTGTGCTTTTGTAACCGGCATGTGGTTAGTCAGTGAGAGTACACTGTGTGGGTTTGTGTGTGTGATTCGGATGTGAATGCACAACAAACTAGCTTGTTTGTTAGTCCTGCATTGGCAGCATGTTAATGAATTGCAATTTTTCAAAAACCACATAACAAGATGTCAAGATAACACGGCGCTATATGGTCATGATGCCACGGACCGTTGACTTAATGAACTATGTTTCTTATATCCGGCAGCACTTGGGATGAGCAATCTAATGCCTCAATCCGCTGCATCGTTGATATGGCAACTGCTCCCTACTCAGGAACACATTTTCTTCGTCCACCTGTTGATGCGGGAGAAACAAGCCGGGAGACATATGAATTGAAATGATGAGGTAAAATGAAAGCACATGCGGGATATCATTTAAAACATCCGTCATATGCGCTATGATTCTCTCCCTCTCGATAACAGCATGATACAATCAGGTACTTGAGGGGGATGCTGGAGCTATTTCATTTTTCTTTTTTACAAATGCCATCTCATGTGGAAATTCATATTCTATTTGTCATAATGACTTGGTACTGAGCGGTGCCCTCTTTTCCTTCAAATTAGCCATGCTCGTTTCACAAATGCTTGATATAATGAGATCATGTGTAGTGTCTAAAACAGAGATGGTAGCAGAGATTAGCGACAGGAATTTCAGCTTAGTTCTGTGACATGAGAAAGAAAGCGAGCGAGCTATAATGACCCTCTCTCGCTTCTAGGCCCAGAGGAGAGAAAATACATCAGCCTGAAAGTCAAACTCGCCTGTTTGTGGCTGCTGGGATTTCTTTGCTGGTGATGGAATAGTTGCAGTGTTTGTGTGTCAATATTTCAAGGGCTGGCTGCTATTTTTATTTGTCATTAATTTAGTTTAATTTGCATGAAATATCTCCTGAGACCACACATCTGTTTTCGTTTTCTGGTTAGTTAGTTAAGTGGAATTTGAGCTAAATATGTTTTGAATGCTGGTGGGTTTTTCTCTTAATTTGATCTGAACAATATTCATAGGATTTAACAGGGATCGACCCTGGCCTCAAATTCAATAAATAACCCATGTTTTATAGTTTTCAAGGCAGATTGCGATGGTTAATTGTTTCTCTGTGTTTGCCTTATCTTCAGAAGGCATTAGGAGAATCTGCTCCCGCTGGTTTAAGAGCATTGGGAAGGATTTTTATTTGGCATCGGGTCCATTTGTTTAAGGGCTAAAAGCAGCTTTTGTTGTGAGCCAGATCAGCCCTATTGGTGTTCATTAATATTTGCAAATATAAATGCATGTGTTCGGCTCTGTGTGTCTTTGCAGAGGCTCAGTATCATCCCCCCTCTGTAAGGAACAGACGGACAGCTTTGAGGATTGTGCCTTTAACATCGTAAATCTATGATTACGTGCTGCTCTGTCGGAGCGCGAGCTCTGAATAGGAAAGGCTCGGGGAATGTGTCATCAATAATCTCAGTAGTCCTGTAATGCCTTTCAATCCCCAATTCTCAGTGCTGTCAATGCCATTTTAGCTTTTGCTACCCGATTAAACTAACCGATACTATAGCCTTTCTAATCCAATACAGCCTATCTCAGCTTCTTTTAATGCCTCTTAATATCACCCTTATGCAGTATTTCTGACTGTGCAATATGAATAGGGGTTATCCCACTGCTGTGTTGCTTAAAGAGGAGGAGGCTTTACAAGTTTCCGCTCTCAGCAGAAATGGATTACACCTGGCACAGATTTGGGTTAGGATCAATGAGAACAAAAACTCAGTTTTTTGTTTCCTGTGGTGCTTTCTGACCCTGGACAACCTGGGCGGTGTGCATTATTGATCAGGGCCGGTTGATTATTATTACCCCCGAGCCTTACATTTAACAGGGGTGTTATTAGGTGTTTTATTATAAAGCAACCTCTATAAATGTGGTGCTTGGAGCAATAAATCCCCATGAACAATTTGGAATATGCAAGGTTAGCTTTGGATACAGGCCACAATTATATATAGACTTCAACACTTTATGGTGCTTTGTTTATTTAATTTTGCAGCACAATCCATTCCATCAGGGCTGAGCGATGTTCATTGTGATTCATTCATTTAGTTTAGCAGAATCTCTTCATGCTTATTAAGATTGTATTGTATGTATCATCTTTTCCTGTACCATATTCATTCATTGGGATTTTGATTGTTCTGGTAGCCATTGGAAACAGGAAACAGTTTTTGGTCTATGTTTAACACACCCTTGTTAAATCCACACATTAAGTATAGCTCGATTGCAGCTGCAATCTAAGCTAAGTGAGTTTGTTTTTACTGTCTGAGGCCATTTCTTCTGTAGTAGGGAGAGGTGTGACGACATTATGTCGTTTAAAGTGTGACTGGTTGCGTTCCCAAATCAGTTATTTCCCCCAAAAGCAACAGCTAATAGCCCAATCAGTTAAAGCAATGGACCAAGAGTTTTTCCAATAATTCTCACAAGGTATAAAGGTAAATAAAGTGGATGATAAAAAACAAACAACTTTTCTAATTAAAGTTCCTGTAATACACAAATGAAGAGAAAGGTCTCATATAATGCATTGTAGTAGAACAGAGTATTGGACCTTGCCATACAAACATACAATACACAAATAAACCATTTCCTATACTGTATGCACACGTACTGTTATTAGTATTATCCAGATTATTAAATAGCATATATATATATAAATAAGCCTATATAGTACACATTTTTTATTTATTTATTTATTCATTTATTTAACAGGGACAGTGCACATTAATGAACATTTCTGTAAATGTGCCAGAGTTAGCCAAGAGGCTATTTTTCATCTGTAGTCCCTGGACAGATTTTAAAAGTCAACCTAAAACACATTTCATTTTAAACAAGTAAATACAATACATTTAAAACATGCAACAGACATTACTGGGATACTTAAATAAAACTATTTAAAATACAGAACATAAAANATTTGGCAAGCAGCCGGTCACAGTTGCCCTGTTCATCTCATGTCTTATAAAAGCGTATTAATGATTTATAAAGTGTTCACAACCTAATTAATAAATTAAGTACAAACTATTCGTAAACCCTTTATAAGGGTAGTCTTATTGTAAAGTGGTACCCATGTGTTGTATTCAAAGCCACTTCAAGACAGAATGTGTGTGCAGGTGAGACTCAACTTGCTAAGCAAACTTTACAGAAGGGTACAAAAACACTCCAGTAAACATGTTGATGATGAAATCATCAACCTTTACTAAATGCCACAAGTGCTAAATTGAGCGCTCAAAAATGAGGAATGCTAAACTGTTGGTGATGATGTCATGGTTTCATGAATCCCAGTTGGGTATCAACAACAATGTTGATTTTCATTTTAGCTAAAGAAGTATAATTAACAGCTTATTAATATTTCTAAATCCATATATAAATACAAATGTCTTTAAATAATGAATGAGTAAATAAGTATGCTTCTCATCCTTATTAGACTCTAGTTGCACAAAGTCAAACAATGATACCTAATTTCAATGGCAGTGATTAATTTAATTAATGAAGAATACATTTTAAAGTGATCAGGTGACTGCACTCATAAAAGGTGCTTTTTGTAGGAAATGTTTGAGATTTTCTTTAAATTTCAACATGGAATTGAGAGCTCAGTGATGCTCGTGGTTATGGTCGGTCAAAATAATCCGGATGCCCTGCATTTCACCTTCCCCATAACTGCATGTTTGCAAACGCTTAGGGTTATCAGCACACATGCAGCACACACATGCAGTCAACCAATGCGCCAGTGCACATATGTTAGTCTCATGTTAGTAATAAAGACATATCTTCTCGTAACACAAGCTACTTTGGAGATGCCTGCAGAGCGTGACAAGGTTGAGGCTGTGGATGGAGGTGATGCTTACAGGGCAGCTGATATAAATGGTTTGTTAGCTGAAGTGTGGGGGGAGGGAGGGGGGTGGCTGCAGCTTTAGTATTCCTTTGGCTGTAGAGGACACCAGTACACAACCTAGTTCTCTTATAGACACACAACTAGAATTAAGTAAAAACCAGTGGATAGTCCATTCTTCATTGACAGTCTTTGTAGCTTACAATTGTGTGTGCAATGCATGCAGGGGGATCGCATGCTGGTGTTAAATGATATCCGACTGTTAGCATCCATGGTCTAGATTTGGTTTCCAAGTAACTGCTTGGTGTGATCAATCCCAGCTCCACACAGCAGCAGCAAATCTATTGAGAATAAACAGGCTTCTCTCCAATCCTGTGTAAACTTGGCAGGTTAGAGGTTCATCCTTTCAGAGAGGCTTATATGTGAACCAGGCATATATAAGATGTGAACACCGAAGATAATACTCTCAATTCTATCCTGAGAGAAAACAGCGGAAAGGCAAGATAACGTCTTTCCACAGAAAAGAGAAACAGCATTCATTACTCCTGGTTAGACTGTTCTATTACTCTGGATTCACTGAGGAAAAGTGACATGTACCATTCACTTTCTTTGACAGTCTCCTACGTTGGAAACACAGGGGCGTTGAGGAGGATGACAATTTCATTCTGGGCTATTCATTTATCAGCCTTGAGGAGCGAGAGATTTGAGGTGTAATGATCTGATTCAATGGCAATCTTGAGAAAGGTCAAAAGTAAGATAAATGTCATCTGCGGTGAATCCAGGGGAGCTGCTAAGACCTCCGAAATAAACACAAGACAGGTATTGACTTAGGACATTTTCTCAGGACCACCGGCTGCTGCTTCAGAGCCACAGGCCGCTGACAGATAATCGTAAAGAGGGTGAAAGGCTGACTTTCATTTCGCTGGCTGAGTTGAGTGCATAATGTCTGATCAAAATAATACCATACTGGCCATGAAAGAAATCAGAAGAGATAGGTAACATGAAATAACAGCAGAGTGAGAATGCCAGCTACAGTTTCCTTGGGTATAAATAGTGCATCACATGATTTCCCTGTGGACCATATCAACCTCAAAGCACTCTTTGTATGCTAAAGCACTGCATTAGAAGCCCAGTGATTGATCTCAGCCCCCCACTCACATTGACAGTGGATGATGCAATACCTAGAGGCTTGACTCCATGCCAGGAAGGAGGAGACGGCTCGGAAGAAGTTGGTCAAACAAGGAGATGGAAAGGACGAAATGGAAAGGACAAAATGGAAAGACAGGGGGGCGGAAGTGGATTCAGAAAGGAAAAGAAAAAGGAATTAGGTGGGAAGAAGGTAGAGAAATTAAGTAGGAAGGAAAGGAAGGAATTGAGGAAAGAAGGAAGGGGCTAAGGAAGGAAAATAGTAAGTAAGGATGAACGAAACATGGAAGTAATGAAGGCAAGATGGAGGAAATAAGGAGGGAAATTAGATGATTAAAAAGAGACGAAAGCAGGAAGGAAGGTAAGGAGGGCACAAATCAAGCATTAAGGAACAAAGGGGTTAAGAGAGTGAGCAAAGAAGTAAATAGGTGAAGAAGGAATAAGGTAACGAAGTAATAAATGAGACAAGAAATGAACACAGGAGGGAAGAAAGCAGGGAACTAACCAAGTAATAAGAAGGAAGGACGGGGGTCACATATAATAAGTTCCAAGTAAAACATAACACAAAGGAAGGAGACATTACAGTAAGGGTTAAAGAAGCGACGAGGTAGGGAAATAGTAATGGAATGTGGAAAGGCTGGAAGCTTTAACACAAAGATAAATCATTATTCTTTCTCTCAGTAACCATAGTTTTGTAGTAACACACAATATACAGTATGTGAACAAGGACCCGATTGATGGATCATCCGTTCACTGGAGTGGCCAATAACATTTATGCTGGAGCACATTTTAACTGTTAAAAGGAGTGTTTCAGCTCCATTTGTCCCTGGCATTTTATTTAGAGAACAAGTGCACGAGAGGAATGCAGAGTGATAGGCATTAGCAATATAATACAAAACACTAAACATAGACCAAAACTATTTGCAGTAAAGCCATGCTCTACCTCACGGTTTATGAATATCTCCCTGGATCATAAACTTCAAGCAATGATATTCAATAACAGCTCAAAACACTTACATATACATTTTACAGTAGAACAGGAAATGGATAGAAGCAATGAAACGAAGAGGTACAACCATGAACATGCCTATTCTATCATGAGCATCCAATCTCTGAGCATAGAAACAAACAACTTCCTCTGTGTGTGTGTGTGTGTGTGTGTGTGTGTGTGTGTGTGTGTGTGTGTGTGTGTGTGTGTGTGTGTGTGTGTGTGTGTGTGTGTGTGTGTGTGTGCCACTATCAATGCATGAAATCTTTATGAAATCCCATTTTTGCACAGTTTGTCACTCATTTGGATCAGCATGACACAACTGCTTGCAACTTCCATGCAAAGACAGTCACTTGCAAAGCAAATGGAGTGGGTCCATTTCTCTCATGTTGTTTAAGAAGAACACCAGAAGACTTATATCTAAATAATGTGTTGATCCTCTTCTGAGGACTGGGGGGTGGGAACCGACTGTGATTGATTGACATGTCTTTCACTCTCCTGTCAGCTCAGTTGCAACTGTCAGGGTTGGAAAATGTATACTTATATTTAAAATGTATATTAATACTCGGTCTAGTGAACTTATCAGATTCTGTTTATCATGTGTGTTAAGGCAGAAAATCATGTTTGTTTTTATCGTTCTGCATTATAAATAAATTATGTTTACATTCCCCAGTGTTATGTTGCGCAGTGTATCGTTTTATCATGCTTAACATTAATAAATAATGTAGCCAATTCAGCTCATATTCAGTACACTTTATCACGTCCATTGTATCACGTCCCAAATTATCATAAACATAGCCTATATATTTTCCAATTTATACACCTATAACAGCTAAGACTAACCTCTTGAACATTTAACATAAACGTATACTAGCTGTGATCATGTGTTTCTTTCCTTCTACAGTATGACATATCAAAATGCTTGAAAACAGACAAAGTAGTACCATAATTGCTTGCCTTCTCTATTTGGGTCGGACTAAAAAGCGTTGAGTCATGTTTCTCCATCACTCAAAGTATGGCTGTCCATAATCCCTTATCAAAGTAAATATCTACATTAAAGTCCCATTGCAGCCGTATATTTCTGTGTGGACTTACAGACATCTTCTCTATGCTGTAATTGGATGCTAACAGCATGTGTGTCTCTATGTGTGCACTGGAACATGCATGTGTTTCCAAGACTGTTGTTATTCCTGCCTGTGTACCTCTGTGATGGGCTATCAACAGGTTAATCCCAATAAATCCAGCCATCTAAATGATTGTGGGTCTTCTGCAGCAGAATGATCAATACAGAGATAGAGAGAGGGATGAGCCACGGGCAGCCGGCTCTCCAGAACTCGGATGCTTTCAGCGACGTCAGAGCGGACTCCAGTGTGTGTGGGCGAAGGGCACTGCAGTGGTTTTTAATTTCTGAAGAGCAAACAGGTTGCCTTATCAATGTGTCAGGGGAGAGCTATTTTCTGATTCCCAGACGCAAGCGGTGATGTGGTAAGACCCTCATTTGAGAACACACACATACAAACACATGAGGGTATACAAAGATCAGATCTGCATCAAAGACACATACAAAAATATATGCACAAATCTGAAGTGAAATCTGGCATGCCCACACACACTAACAGTATACAATCCCTCATTATCGTTTCAGTTCAGGACTGCAGCGTATGCACAAGGGGCCAGATGCATATACATGGACAGATTTAATCATATCTTCTCACTTTTACTCAAAATCTGCCTGTTGAGTAATACATTAAGTTATTTTTTATCTTTGACGATGTTTATAAGAGATACATTATTAGCCGGTAGTCTTTGCTGCTAACAACATTTCTAACATATTTCCGTAAATACAAAAAATGACATTTCTGTAGACTGATGAGTCATGACCTCCAGTGCAGATTGATCTTAAGCCTGACAATTAGCTACCAGAAGAATGTCTCTTATTTCACCTGCTTGTGTTCTTCTCCCTATGAAATTCACCTAACTGCCCCCGGCGGATACGGTTCATATAAACAGTAAACATATTATTTATGCAAAGGTAAGCCGATTATATGTACATGGATAATGTGTACATGTATTCATGCATAATGTATGTGTGCGCATGAGAGAGGAAGAGCAAATGCCAAGGCGTACCTCTGGTTTGTACATGATGTATGAAAGTCACCACAAAGAGAGAGTCAGGCTTCTGTATGACTGGTAGTTATTAAGTAAGTAAGCAAGTTAGCAAGAAGGCAAGTAAGTAATGAATTAAGAGAGGACACTCTACTTTTATAGCACTATACAAAAACAGCAGTTCCTGAGTGCTTCACAGTTCATATTAGAAATACAGTAATCTACCCAGCATGACACATACAGTATGAGCTTCATTTTTCAAAACATAAACAGATAACAGTACAAGCATTGTAACAAACTAACCAAAATGGGAATGCAAAGGGCAATTGCAAGCAACACACATTTAAAATGCCAGCCTATATAAGTGGATTAAAAAGAAATGTGGTTGTAAAAATCACATTCCCCCATTGTTTTGAGCTTGGACAAAATATGCCAAGACTTAATGGGAGACAGACTGCAGAACACATCGATCCTCACTCTCTAACAAGCATCAGTCATATCCCCTCCAGCCTACATCTACCAACAAGTCCTTGAGTCACTTATTCCGACCCAATGGTGTCCAAACAACTCCCACTGTCTAACCAGCATGTTTTATAACCCTACTATTAGACCACTCTCAGAGAGAAGGAGAGAAATGTACAGAGCAGGGCTTGAAGTGTTTTTGAAGGTCTTCAGAAGAGGTGATGGAAGATCAACTGGGCTAATCACGGGAGCGCAGAGGCGACAATCTGGCTAATGGGTCTGACGTCCATCGCCACATACAGTAGCTGTTGACCCTGTGGTAGCAACTCTAATCTCTTCAGTATCTATAATCAACCTGTCACAAAGGCATAAACCTCTTCAGTTTTTGTGAAATCACATTTAAACCACAGTACATCAGAACTCTGCTGGGAAATAGCAGTGCCGATAATTCACTCATCCTGGTGCCTTCATGGTTTCAATCATGCGACATGAAGGATTTTACTCCCCGTATCTACGTGACCATACTTCGTCAGTGAATGTGAAAACATTTCAATATACTGCAGTGAGCGAAGGTCTTAAATTGAATCTATAAAAATATTGGGTGGATAAGAGACGTATATAATAAAATCATTAGATATTTATATTAAAGGTGGGGTTGGTAATTTTGGAGAAACCAGCTCGAGTGCGCTAGAATTTGAAAATACACAGCCGGAAAAAATCTGCCACTTCCTTACAGAGCCCCTCCTCCAACACACACAAACGCCCACATGACCAATGATACCACGAGATAAGTTTGTGCACAGGTGGAAGGCTGACAGGCAGGTAGGCCATCCAGTTATTTTAGCCGGGCCGGCTCAGATGATTGGTCGTGCTTTTTACAGCGCTACGGCTTCCACAGATTACATTTATTAATGGATTTTTTGTCAAAGCACTTCAGATATTCATTGCTATCGGGATGTTAAGAGCATTCCATGGAATATAGCAAAAAGTGTATCTTGAGCCGGTTTCTCAAACTTACCTACCCCACCTTTAACTGTCACATATTGTAGTCATGTATAACATATTGACTATTCTTACTGTGATATCAAACAACTCTTCATCTTTTGATGATTTAGCATATACCAGTCACAGTTTTACAGCGTAATCCTGGGGAGGCCATGGAGCGTTATATGGCCCATTTTTATTTTGGTGATTCATCTTGTACATGATTGTCTTTCAAACCAACTGTGACCTGGAGCCCATTTTAGTTTTATGAATGATTATGATAGACAGCCAAGGTATTCCCAGCTCATCAGCATTTCTAATATTTGTCCTGAGTCACAGTAGCAGAGACTTGTGCAAATCACCACCTCCAGTGTAATTGGATTATTTGATAAATTGTTGGGGTGCCAACTAAATCCAGATTTACTCCCCCATCAAGAAAATAGGTTTTTAAAATATCATTATAGTTGCAATTTTATAAAATGCTGATGGTATGAGGCATGTTACTGGCAGCAGCGTACTGATGATGAGCAGACTCAGATCTGAATGTACTGTAGCACTAAAATGCTTTTTCAATTGCAATTACACCAGAGTCTTAAAATTAGGACAGACATGAGATTTATTTTTAGAAGTCTCTGTTAACTGTGCCAGTTAGGTGCTACTTTTAGCTTTACGATGTATTGTGAAAACACTTTCTGATGTCAGGTAAGTGTTCACTGTACAGCAGCAGCCCATTGCCGCAGAGGTAATGAGGGTCTACGGAGGCTCTAGGAGGGAGGAAACACTACTCCGAGGGGCAATGAACTACGTTTATTTCTGTGTAGGGAGTACATTTACCGTGAAATGTGCAAACTAACATGGTTCGCTGTTATCTGAACAACAAACCCTTGATCATAAATAGAAGCGCCCATCGTTTGAATAGGAAGTGAGCTTCTGGAGTAAGGAACAATTAGCTCACGAGCAGAATTAACACTGGAAAGGAGAACACCGACTACGAGGCAAACGTGGGGAGTGAAATTAAAACAGTGAAAAGGAATGAGGACATAAATGATTGGAAGGTTTTTCTCACCTCAGGTCACCCAACTCTCGTACTGCCTAACACCAGCAAAGCATGCTGAAACACGCCCAGAGTACCCATCACACCAGGGATCAAAGTCACGGCTCTGCCTTCCTCACTGCTGGAAACACGGCAAAGATTATGTTCCTTGATCTCCCCACTCTTCACCGTACTCATCGTTTTGTTCAGCTTCCCTCTGAGATCATGCCCTCATGTGATAAAACCTTCATCTCTGCATGTATTAACTTCTTAGATGTTGCCTTTTTTTTCAATTTAAGCACTATAGGTTGTAATGCCAATATCAGTCCAATGATATGTAATTGTATCACTGTATATATATATCATCAATAATGTGTAAACATTTGAAATGTATGTTAATGTTGTTAATTATTTTGTATTTTGATGCTTTGGCAACATTGTTTAATTTAACTTTCATGCCAATAAAGCCCCTTTGAATTGAATTTGAATTGAATTGAATTGATAAATGTCAAGAAAAGTGAAAATAAACACGACTGGTGGAATAATAATAATAATAATAATAATAATAATAATGATGCATTTTATTTATATAGCGCTTTTCACAACTCAAAGACGCTTTACAATATGAGGGAGGGTAGACAAACAAGGACAGGCAAACAAGTAAGTATAGTAAAATAAAAAAATAAAAAGGCAGTCAAGAGGAAGTTGATTGAGAGGAGGGGGGCTTATGGGTAGACAGAGTTGAAAAGATGTGTTTTGAGGCGGGACTGAAAGACTGTGAGGGACTCAGAGTCACGGAGATCTTGGGGGAGGGAAGTCCAGAGCCTAGGAGCTGCCACTGAGAAGGCTCTGTCCCCAAAGCTGCAGAGTGTGGATGTGGGAATGGATAGGAGTCCGGCTGCGGTGGATCTGAGGGACCGTGGGGGTTGATAAGGAGTGAGAAGGTGTGTGAGATAAGGGGGGGCCAGATGGTGGAGTGCTTTGTAGGTGAGGACCAGAATTTTGTAGTTGATGCGATGGGAGACAGGAAGCCAGTGGAGGTCTTTGAGGACTGGGGTGATGTTATGCCATGGAATGAATAAGTAGTCAGATTCCTAAGAAGTAAATGAACCATAGAATAACTACGTATTTATGTCTCTAGATAAAAATTGTAATGCAAAGCATATGAGATAGGGCAGACATTGTGAGTCTAATATTTTAATTAAACAATCTCCACTTACAGCAACATACTATATATCCAACACACCCTTTGCTAAAGGGCAGTCTATTTAAACCCCCAGTGCTCATTCTTTATCTCTGCCATAGCCTGCTGCTGCTGCTCCTCTGAAAGCAGCTGGAGATGCTGCATACAGAGTTTCATAAGCTCCTACATCCACCCCAGCATTGACCTGTATCCTCGGAGTCCAAGGTTCCCTGGGGGAAATTATTCTCATCACTCCCCATTCTCTGCAGAGGGCGATGAAAAGTTACAGGGGGTCATAGACAAATAACCCCTCTGTAGAAGGGGCCGCAAATTATTATTATTTTTTATTATCGATGAATAAAGGGTCCAAGGACAGAGTGTGTCGTATGATTGATAAGATTTTAAAACCCCTCGAGGCAATGTTGTTATATTTGGCGAATTTTTTTTAAATTGACTTGATCCATACCTCTATAGTTTTTTAATTGAATAATTGTTTAGTCCTATCACTTTTATGAAAGACCAAGACCTCATCTTTAAATATATTGTCAAAATGAGTCTCAAATCAAAAGCATTGATTGATTAACGAGGATATAAAACAGTGAGAGAGTGCCATGTTTGCTTGATGAATGAGGTTGACCATTAAAACATTAGCACATTTATCTCACGTTATTATCTTCCTTTCATGATTTGAATGATATTATAATTTCCACAGATATCTCATGTTACAGACTTACATCAAGATGCACGAGTAACTTGGTATTTGAGCAGGATCTTTGAATGATAAACTCCAGCATGATACTTCAAGTTAGAGTGTCACTACAGTCTTGCGATGGTACAAGGATGCTTCAGCGAAAGAGATGCACACGTGTTCTAACATGAGGGCATAAACCAGGGACCTCTAGATGAAGGAGAGTCACTATGCTACCCCTCAGTCTCCAGTGAGCCATTTTGTAGAGGAGACTGGGAAGATTGAGGACTCTACTAGGTGTTTGATGCTGGAGAAAGGCGAGGAGTAATTAGTGAGGCTAGGAGAAGACGTAAATGACCCCTTCAAACATGTTATATTTAATGGATTGTACAAGCGCCTGGCCCCCGGAGAAAAGAAGACAGAGATGTCTTATTATGTAACATGCGACCTGGTAATTTGTTTTACTTGGCCATCTTGCTCACATTCTTCAAAGTGAACTACTCTGAAAACACACACAGACGTATACACATCAGCAGTGAGTCAAAGAGTGTCAAATTACCCTGCATCCATTATAAAACAAAGGAAATCTACAGGGCCGTGTTCCTACAAATGATTATACAAAAGTCTATGCAAGAAACAATCATTGAATTATTTCACAACACGGCATCCAAGAAAGAGAGAACGAATAATATTTGGGTTGACAAGAATTGACTATGAAGTTTCGTTATGTTCTTGATAGTCATTTGTTGATGTTGATGCCTGACACCAACTGTTGTGTTTATTGTTTAACCTTCAGTCTGCTTCCTCGAGAGCATTTACACAAAAGAAAGTCTTATTCATCTCAAAGTGAATAGCTTAGGACAGGTAATGGAGACAAAGTAATACTGATTGTACAAAAGCAAAGCTGCATATTGCAATAACAGGTTGTGTGTTCTTCTTCGATGGTGTGCAAATATAGCCTCAAGTGGGTGGGAGATTTTCAGTGTTGTCTGCTTAAATGTGAAAATAAACATTGGTGGTGTGCCTATCAGGGCTCCTCTGTGTCTCTGTGCCCTTGAAGAGCTCCTGTAGGAACTGAGAAGTGCCTGGGAGAGGCCTAATCAGCCTGTGACAAATCAGCCTCTTCTCCAAGCTTGTTTTTCATTTGGGTAATGCTAGCCTCCTTTCCTAAGTGATAAAACAACCTTTGTGGAGTGGTCTTTACACAGCCAGATTAAATGTGATCACCTTGCCAACATACCCTGGAAGATTGCCATGATTAACAGGCAAGAGAGAATAATGATAATCATATGCAGGATAATAGCCCATACCAAATGGCTGCATGATCTGTACATAAATCACAGCCCATTTCCCACCCTAAAGGACACGTTTTTACCCTTTGACGGGATTTAGACGAGAACAATCTGATTTCTTTTTAACCCCAATGTGACCTAAATCTGATTATCTCACTACCAATTTAGAATATATAAAAACACTCGCAGTAAATCTGGATGACAGAGTGTTAAAACCTTGTTTTTTCTTTCTTTCTATGCCAATTATTTATTTTTCTTTGGTTTGGTATGATTATACGCCTTCAAAGACAGCAACAGGCTTCAAACTGGGACACACAGCAAGGTGGAGACCTCATGAATATTACAATGAAGTTAATAACGCTCATCAAATATTAGCTCAGCTTCAAACAAGACAATAATGACTAGGCTACACAATCTGGGCTGAGTTGTGGGGAGGGGGGACATTTACGACATCCTGTAACCTGCCATGTAGAGTACAAAAAAGCATGTAAAATCATGTGTATTTAATTAAAGTGAAGGTGTTTATGCTCTTGTTTCTGAGCTTTTACACAGAAGCACAGAGTGGTAAAGTTAATAGATTTGTTGGACATAAACCGTGCAATTGTGGGTGTTTATATCACTTACAGAAAGCCAAATCCCATCAGAAAAGCTTACACGTATTTTATTCTCCCACTTAAATAGAGAGGTTTTTAGGTATTTACGCAGTCTGTATATCCGCACTAGACGGAGTGAAAGCTGCCAGCGTCCCATGAACCAAATTCATGCACAAAGTTGGAATTAATTAGCATCAACTCAATTTTGTGATCTATGTGATACGGGCAAAGCTTGCATTCATATAAGATCCCCGACAGGCTTTAGCATTACCCACAACCCTTAGGGAAATCCCCCCCAGAGCTAATCCATATGAGTAGGGAGGTACATCATGAGAAAAAATGCAAAACAAAGCACACCATTAGACAGAGAAATGGGGAGAGCTACAACAAAGTAATGAGAAATCAAGTGGTACTGGATCTTAAAATGTAGTCTATGATGAGATCTCCTTTTAAACTAGATCTGGGCACAGGAGAGGGCACATGCATCAATGACAATCTTCTCTTTTTTTGGCAAGTGTCCTGCAATGGAGAACTGTGAAAAGGCAACAGCATCAATAGGCTACTTTTACAAACTTGATATGCTGTACATGTGAAAAAGTAAAAGTCGCTGCCAGGCAACTAATCCCGTTTCCCTTTGATGAATTTAAAAGTCATCCTTTTCTTGGCACAATTACCACGAGTACCACGTGATGAAAAGGTCAAACTCGTCAGGTTATATCTTGTCGTTTGCAATAAAGTGTGTGAGGTGAATATCAAAAATGTTTTATCTCCTCTGACTCTGTGTGATGATTAGACGCGCCATGTAATCTGACTCACTGTGGATGAAGGAACATTCTTTACACAAGAATCAACTTCATTTCCCGAAGGCGTTGACACATAGAAATTAATTAAATTCTGGTTTTAAATAGCTCGATGTGCTTTCACACATGGGGCCTAGAAAAAGCATAAAGGGAGAAAAGGTAGACAGGAGAGAACCGAGCTAATGAGAGATACATTGACAGATATAAGCAGGCTATACAAATATTTATATTTTGCATATTCTAGAGTCCTGAGTTATGAATAGAAAAGTGTTTGTCTTGGTAAAGCAACAAGATGCATTAACTTGGTATAAAGAATGATTGTAACTCCAGCCATTTTTTCTCTTTACATAAATGTGCCCTACTTTGTAAAAAACCTTTGTTAGATATAAAAATTCTATTTAAGGATGAGATAAGCGTGACCACAGCTTTCTTCTTTATTACATTAATGGTATCATCATATCAATTTGTTGCAGCACAGTGCTGTCCAATCTGCATGTACTGTTCATTGGCTATACTTTCATCTTAAAATATCTCATATGCATAAAAGGGAATTTCAAACGTTCTTTATTAATTGTGTGGCCTGAACTCCGGAGTCCAGTGATTTCTGCTGAGTGGCTAGAAAGACAGCTCTCCTTTGATCATTACAGCGGTTCAGGGAGGGAGGTGAGGTCATTTAGAAGCTGGAGCCCTACAGGGAATTAGACGAGGGGGAAATCATCAATTCAGACAGCGTGGTCACATCCTGTTGCTTAAACACTGCTGATTGGACTCGATCTCAGAATCGTTACACAGTGAGCCAGTGATGACTTCAGGAATGTGCCCAGCATTGACACCAGATACGTATATGGATGAGGTAGCTCCAGGGAAAGATTAGCAGATGTTTATTTTCTATAGGATCCTCTGGCCTTCTGTGAATTGAGTCCTAACTTTTCTATAAAGGGTAAATGCACAAATAATTAGACAGTAGGAAGCCTCAAGGTTTGAGTAAGTGAGCTCATGAGGTAAAATCATCAGGCAGAAGAAGTCATGTACATCACTTTCTCTCTGCAACCAACTAGCATGAGCATTCTGTAAATCAGTAATGTAAGGTAACTTTGTGGGGTCAGCAATGGAACTCAATCCCGCCTCCAATCAGAGACCAGACCACATTCACTTTATTTGAATCAAAACTCAAAATATGGTTGGTGAGGAATCAGCTCTGCCAACACTGACCCAATCTTCTGCTCCTTACAACCCACTGCCTGTGTTTTAACATGTTCTTTTGTTTGGTTTTATTTGTTTCGTTTTATGTTCTGTATTTTAAANCACAGTTGCCCTGTTTATCTCAGGTCTTATAAAAGTAAGGGATAATATGCAGCGACGCGGTCATTATGGGGAAAAGAACACCGACAGGCTGATCAGGAGCCCGACGCGAAGCATGCTTTTCAGCCAAACTGTATACAGTTAAACCGAACGGACTTGTTTGTGCAGATGTGAGCGTCCTTAACAACGGTCAATAAATCCGCTCCTGATCAGCCTGTCGGTGTTCTTTTCCCCATAATGACCGCGTCGCTGCATATTATCCCTTACTTTTATAAGACCTGAGATAAACAGGGCAACTGTGACCGGTTGCTTGCCAAATAGAGAGCCCATATGTATCTGTACTGCTAAGCCTTATTAATGGTAGTAACTCATTGTTTTACACTTTACAATAAGGCTCCCTTTCGGCAGTTATAAA